>NC_045598.1:51356907-51441907 GCF_009762305.2 Zalophus californianus
TCCACATGGGCAGATACTAAAAGAAGAACATTTAGAACACCAGCAGTCAGACTGGGGAGGAAGGGAAGTCAAGGACTATTTGGGCCACAAACAAGATAACCCACAGAACAAAAGTTTAATATCACATCATTTAAAATTTTTAAAATTTAAAATTTTTTAAATTTAAATTTAAATAAAAATTTACATCCTTCTGCCCAACTCCACTGCGCCCCCTGAAGTGTGCGGAAGGCACAACAGTTCATGTAGCTCCAAGTGTGGTTAACAGCCATTCTGATTTGAAAAGAGAGGTGTTGCCAGTTTTCAGAGCAATTAAAATTGGTTAAAAATAGCAAATAGCCTCGTGGCTGCTGCATAGTGATTTGAGTAGAATTCAGCATTGGTATTTCTACCATGGAACAAAATCTGTGAGTTGCTAAGTGGATTGCCCTAGTGACACTGCATGTACTGCAATGGCAAATATCGGGCTCAGTTGCCAGTGAGCAAGATCCAGATGTGTGAGAATCTTGGTGGTCCTAAGAGACTCCTCTGCACAGATCCACAGCTACACTGCAGCAGCTGGATGGATAATGCTGATGCTTTGGAACAGAGATTTCATGGTCCTGAGTCGGTGAAACTATGTGCTATAGTGTTTTCTGCTTCATAGATTGATGAAAACATTGCAAACATGTTCTCTATTTCTAAAAAGGCAAAAAAAAAATTCTTTTCTATCTAAAATTTTAATTTAAGCAACAGGATAAAAATAGCACTTCATTTTGCATTATTTTAGTCCTTAGCCTATACACTTCAAATAGAGGAGTTAGAATAGGAAGTAGAATTGAATTATTGATTTTTGTTATTTAAGAAAAACGAACTCATGATTGAGATTAAGGGCTTTTTTAATATTTTCCTATTTCCAAATTCCAACCTTTAACCCACAGTGAGAGGCAGTGTGGCATACCATTGCAGATCTGCAGCAAGTTTATTGAGCATTTATGGTGGATGAGGCACTTGGCTAAGCACTTGACTTGATTATGTCACTTCATCCCCATGAACCTAACTCAAGGGGGTTACCAGTGAGAAAACTGAAGCTTAGGTATACGCAAAGCCATGGTGTGAACCCAAGGCCATCTGACTCCAAAACCTAGAATAGGCTTCCTTGTATGGGAGAGAGCAGAAGTATGAACTCATCAAAAGCAAGTAAATTTTGTTCCTTTTTGGCAAAAATATTTACCACAGAAAAAGTGAAGAATTTAAGCAATGAGAAATTATGTCCTTCCCTCTTTTAAAGTAGGCTTTATTTTTTTAAAAGATTTTATTTATTTGCGAGAGCACGCAAGAGCACAAGCAGGGGGAGTGGCAGAGGAAGAGGGAGAAACAGACTCCCTCGCTGAGCAGGGAGCCTGATGCAGGGCTCAATCCCAGGATCCTGGGATCATGACCTGAGCCAAAGGCAGACACTTAACTAACTGAGTCACCCAGGTGCCCCAAATAGGTTTCATTTTTTAGAGCAATTTTAGATTTACTGAAAAATCAAGAAAATAGAGTTTTATGTTCTCATTTCATATTTTTATGTATCTTTTTCGTTACGGTGCTAAGTAAGGTACTGAATTTGCAGATTTTTCACCTAGAGATTTTAAATGAAGATTTTTAAAGTAAGATTTTTTTGGGGGGGATACTCATTTTCATAAATGGTGACATTTTGTTGATAAGTGGCATCATAAAGGGAGGAACTGTAGTTTTAAGGTTTTTTTTCTTATTGATTTTTCTTATCAAGTTTTCATTTCTGCCCTCATTCTGATATCTAGTGAGAGAACCAGGATGACCAAGAATGGGAACAATTTGGGATCTGGAGTCAAAAGCCTCGGGTTTAATTAAACCCCAGTTCTGGCACTTATTCGCCAGGCAAGTTAATGTCTTTGTGAGTCTCAGTTTCCTCCTCCATGAGATGGGGATAATGAGAACCAATAGAATTAGAAAAGAATATCACCGTAAGCTATAAAGGATTAACCAAATGTTAGTTCTTATAAGGAGTATTCCTTATACATGAGATGCGACTCTAGACCAACATAATTTATTTTATAAACCACAGTTTATATATTCAAATAAATCATGTCTCTGGAGAATGAAATAATGAAATTCAGTAAGTAATGGGTAGAATATTGGTTTTGGAATCAGGTAGACCTGAATTTGAATCTTGGCCCTTCTACTTAGCTATGTAACTTTGAACTTTGCCTTATACCATCTCTGGTTCTCAGATTCCTTAGATCTGCAATGGGATAATATCACCTAAATTACAAAGTTGTTTTGAGGACCAGAGTTGATGTATATTAAGCATCTAATACAGTGCCACTCACAGAATGGGCCCCAGTATCATTATCATTACTATTTTGGGTCTTCAGCAATCCCATATACTCCCTGGAATTTCCCAGGGAATGCCCTTTACTCAATGGTTTCTGTGTGGTGTCTGGCTTGAAAACTACTTCCAAAGAGGAAACCAGACCTGATTTGGTTACTGTTCTTTTTGATTTTTTGAAAATGTAATTTAAGAAGAAATTCTAAAAAGCTACAGTTGTTTTTTGGCATATTATTTGCAGAGTGCTTTATAAGTCCCAGCTTAGGGGACTCTTCTTTGTCTGGAACACTCTCTCCCCACCTTGTACCCATATCTGCTAATTCCAACCTAGCCTTCACATCCCTGCTTAAGCATCACTGCCTCAGGGAGGACATCCTTTAGCCTCCAGACAAGTGAACCTCACTTTGCTCCCTCTATTTCTTTTGTAATACTTACTGCCTTATAATCACTTCTTAAATGTTTGCTTCCATTGCAAACTGTAAAGCCCCATGACACGCATGCTTCCAAATGACTTTACATGTCAGTAACTTGCTTGCACACTCCTAGGGTTAGATACCCTTACAATGAAAAGAACTAAAAAAGAATCTTTTTTTTTTTTTTTTTTTAATTTGAAATAGAGAGACACAGCGAGAGAGGGAACAGAAGCAGAGGGAGTGGGAGAAGCAGGCTTCCAGCTGAGCAGGGAGCCTGATGCGGGGCTTGATCCCAAGGCCCTGGGATCATGACCTGAACCGAAGGCAGGCACTTAACGACTGAGCCACCCAGACGCCCGCTGAAAAAGAATCTTAAAACTATTTGCAGTAATCATGTCGTTGTTGGTACTGTTGGTATTGTTAATTATAAGACTTATGTGTATTTTGTGGAAATAAAGCAAATTAATAATTAAAGGTTACTGGATTTCTATGATTTTTGGAGTTGTTGCAAACTGAAACTATCAGTGTGGGAAAAGGGAGTAAAAAAGTCTCATTTAAATTGGAATTATCAATTGGAATAATTAATTTTATTAAAAAAAATTTCAAACTCTGTCCAAGAAACATTGGCCAACACAGAAATAATGAGTCAACCCTAGTGCTTAGATTGTTGTGCCCTAATACTATCCCCCACTAAAAGGAACCAGGGCTTTTTAGAGAAAAGGCTGATTCCAAGTTAGGGACAGGAAAAGTACATGTCAACCTCATCACAGCTTTTATCAGGTAGTAAGGAAGTAATCAGAAGCTACCAGGGTTCCATCAAAAGGGTTCAGCAGCCAACTTGAAGAGGCTTCTGGTCAAAGATGGAACAATTTAAGCGTCCCTATGGGTAATAACTGCAATTGAGTAAGTTCATCAGATATGTTTTAAAATCATAAGTTCATAACAGAATGAGAAAAAGAGAATGGGGGAAATTGGAGGGGAAGGGAGATGGGGGGAGGAGGAGGGAATGGGAGAAGAGGGGACTGGTGGGAAGAATGAAGAAATGGGAGAGCAGGGAGAGAGAAAGAAAGAGGAAATATGTGAAAGAGAGGATGAGAGAGAGAGAGGAAGAGAGAAAAGGAATTAGGGGAGAAAGAAAGAAAAAGAGGGAGAAAAAAAGCGAACAATTAGTCACCATGGAAAGATGCTAGTCAACCAACACATTGTTCCAAAAACTGAAAAAAGGGAAAAAAAATCAAGCATTTATCTTCCTTTTCTATGTGAATTATACAATTGGGTAAGCGAATAGAAAATGAAGGAAAGGTCCTTTTTATAATGTATTCCAGCTAATAAATATAAATGAAAAGATAGAATGAGAATATCACCATTTTGCAACTACTAATGAATGAATTGATTTGGGCACTTATTAAGCTGTTAACATCACAAAAGAGAGACACTGATATTACGGGTCTCCTGATGGAAGAACATTCCTTGCCAAAAAATTCAAACCTGAAAATAAAAAGCAAATCCCTGTTTAGGCCTCACCTCCAATGAGGAGCCTTTCTTTATAACACGGAGATGTAATTGAACATATCTCTTCTGTTCTACTTTTATATCTTATCCATGCATTCACTTGTTTCACAGATATTCATTCACTTGATTATTGCATGCTTTCTTTGTTTCTACGCTTGTACTCCTCCAGTCTAATATCTACTTAGCAGCTAAATGATATTTTAAAATGTAAGTCAGGGAATGTAACTCCTCTACTCAAAACCTGCCAATGGTTTACGATTAACCAATCAAATTAAAGGTCTTTGCCAACACCAACAAGGTCCTACAAAATCTGGCCCAAATTCATCACTTGCTCTTCTCTCCCTAACTCATTTTGCTCAGCCATATGGGCCTTCTTGCTATTCTGTCAATGCATGGAGCACAATCCCATCTCAGGACCTTTTCATATACTACTACTGCCTCCCCCCCCCCCCCCCATGTCCACATGGCTTACTCCCTTACCACCTCCTCGTCTCTTCTCAAATACTCCTGGCCAAAGAGTCTTTCATTGAGTACTCTATATAACAGCAACCCTGATACTCTATTTCCTTTAACTCACTTTATTTTTTGTAGCATTTATTATCACAACTATATCTTATATTCATTGTTTTATTATCTTTCCCCCATTAGATTGTAAACTCTAGAAGCAGGGACTTTATTTACTTCATTCTTTTCTATTTCTCCAGTGCCTAGAACAGTGCCTGTTACATAGTACATGCCCAATAAATACTTGAATGAGTGAATGAGTTCATGCATCAGTCTCCCACAACAGCTTATTGAGGAAAAGCAGTATGCTTTTTTCAGCTTTTCATTGCAGCGTTGCTTGATGCCTGGCACTTAGTAGGTCCTCAATAAATGCTTTTTATATTATTAAACTTACTTTTGCCTAACAATTTTTATATCTATAGCTATAAAGATACTTCTGAAACAGAATATTTCCATTGTATGTGTGTTATAGATGTCACTGGATTCCTAAATTGTATTTCTGTGAGAAAACAGTCTCAAAATAAAAGTCTTATAAGAAATAAAATTATCGGGGCGCCTGGGTGGCTCAGTCGGTTAAGCGTCTGCGTTCAGCTCAGGTCATGGTCCCGGGGTCCTGGGATCGAGCCCTGCATCGGGCTCCCTGCTCCATGGGAAGCCTGCTTCTCCCTCTCCCACTCCCCCTGCTTGTGTTCCCTCTCTCGCTGTGTCTCTCTCTGTCAAAAAAAAAAAAGAAATAAAATTATCCATCATGAAAAAATAGAGTTCTAAGACCAATAAGGGCACAGAAATTATTAAGCATACTAGTCATTGGCCAAACATTAAGTAGGATACTGTGTGAAGCTGGAACGTATCACAAGCCCTTCTCCTATGGGTCTTGATATGCAGTGTCTATGAAAATGTGTCTACAAGAGGTGGGTGGGGGGAAAAATGGATGTTCTTCAGTCACGCTCTGTTGGAGCCACTAGGTGGTGCTGTCAAAGAGTGTGATTTTCATGTGTGGCTTCAGAAGGGAAATATCTTACTAACTTATAAAGTAAATAATTTTTGTTTTTTATGACCATAGCACTGCATACTTATATCGTAGAACATTTGGTAAATACAAATAAGCAAAAGGAAGAAACACTTATCCAGAATGTTTCCAGAAAAAACCACTCTAACAGTGTGTATATTCTATAATTGATGATAATAATAATAATAGCTTACATTAACGGCTTACCATGTGTCAAACATTGTCCCAATGCTTTATACTTATCAGCCTCCCAGTCTTTCTAGGAAATTTCTCTCTATAAATAGTCATATATGAGATACATATATTGGTAAGTATATCATATTGGCTGTTAGTTGATAACCTGCCACATAGTAGATGCTCAACAAATATTAGTTGCATGAATTATTGAGAATTTAATATAATTCATGAAAAACACCTGGCCCATCTAGTCATTCAATAAATAGTAGCTATATATCGCTGTATGTATTAACATTAATTAGTTTACAAAACAACCCCGTAAATGTTCTTTGTTCAAATTGCCCCTAAGAGAGCGAAGTTTAGTTAGCTGAGTGACCCAGTAACAATAAGAAGCCCAAATTTAGCTTTTCTTTTACATTTTGACCTCTTTGTCCTTCTGTACCTGGTGTAAAGGCTTGCTTTAGGCTTAGGGGTCTGTGTCTCAGGCTGGTAAAAGTATGAGAAATAAAGCCAGCCTGAAATCCGGGAGCATCCTAGGTGACTCCACTATCCAGGGTCACACTGTTTGTGGGGCTCACAGAAACAAAACCTGGTGCTGGGGCTGGGTCAGGACAGCTGTCCCAACAGGATCTCTTGAAATTACTAAATAGCTAGCTGAGATGGTTTTCCCTCTGCTTGACCTCCATCCCCCTACCTCTCCCTGACCACTTCAGTTTCTATACCATCTGAGGTTACTGTAAATTGATTTAGTAAACACTTCTGAGTTACTATGAGCAAGGTACTATGCTAGACATGTATGGGGGCGGGTAGGGACAGTGAGATAATCATGCCTCTGCCTTCCAGAAGCTTTCAGACTAATAGGGAGGATAAGAGAACTACATATCTCTAAGATAAATAACTCCTTCTAAGTCTCTGACTTCCAATCAGAAAAAGTAAACAGTTTCTCAGTGTGTGATCTGGAGTGTTTGATAAAAGTGCATCTCAGACCTACTGCATTCGAATCTCTGGATTGGGGAGGGATAGTGGTTGGGATCTATATTTATAACAAGCACCACAAGTGCTTCTTACACACATACTGAAGTTTGAAAAGCAATGGTGGTAGCAGCCCAAGATAAATGCAGACAATAATGGAGATTAAAAGGAAAAAAGAGTGTATGTTTAACTTGCCTACCACATGCCAGACTAATCACCTATATCTTTTGATTTCCCTTAAAAATATTGTAAGAAACTATTGTCATCATTGCCATTCCCCTTTTTTAGAGATGAAGAAACCAAAGCACGGAGAGGTTAAATAACTTGCTCCAAGTCACACAGAGAGTGGCAGAACCAAGATCTGAATCCATGTGGTTTGATTCAAGAGCCCATGCTTTTAACCATTAAGGTCTAATGCTTCTCATAGATGGTGAGTGTCACAAAGGCCTCAAAGAAGCTTGCACAGGTGCAGAATGCCTAAGTGAAGAACCTGGGCAAAATGATATATTTGAAATGTAACAACCATCAAGAACTATTGGTTCTCATTAGTCCCTTTCTTTTTTTAAAAGATTTTATTTATTTATTTCAGAGAAAGAGAGAGAGCACAAGTTGGGGGGACAGGCAGAGGGAGAGGGAGAAGCCGACTTCCCACTGAGCAGGGAGCCCGACACAGGGCTCGATCCCAGAACCCTGAGATCACAACCTGAGCTGAAGGCAGACGCTTAACCGACTGAGCTACCCAGATGCCCCTCATTAGTTCCTTTAAACCTAGATTGCATGGTATTGTTTTTATTCTTCTAGAGTCACATGGGTGGTTTTTATTTTTTTAAAAGATTTTATTTATTTATATGAGAGAGAGAGAGAGCACACAAGCAGGGGGAACAGCAGAGGGAGAGGGAGAAGCAGGCTCCCCACTGAGCAGGGAGCCCAATGTGGGGCTCCATCCCAGGACGCTGGGACCATGACCTGAGCCAAAGGCAGATGCTTAACTGACTGAGCCACCCAGGCTCCCCAGCACATGGGTAGTTTTTAAAAAGAGCATAACACTCTTAAAAAAAAATGGGATGCCTAGGTGGCATCAGTCAGTTAAGTGTCCGACTCTTGGTTTCAGCTCAGGTCATGACTCAGAGTCATGAGATCGAGCCCCATGAGCCTGCTTAAGATTCTCTTTCTCCCTCTCCCTCTGCCCTTCTCCCCCACTCTCACCCTCTCCCTCCCCCCCAAAAAAAGAGCCTAACAGCAATCTACTGAGCATCTTTTCTGTATAATGCTGTTTATAGGCATTATCTCATCAATCTTTGTGGCAACTCTGAGATAACATTTGACTCAATTTAGAGATACAGAAACTATTTTTTTTTTTTTTTTTAAGATTTGATCTATTTATTTGACAGAGAGAGACACAGCGAGAGAGGGAACACAAGCAGGGGGAGTGGGAGAGGGAGAAGCAGGCTTCCCGCAGAGCAGGGAGCCTGATGTGGGGCTCGATCCAGGGACCCTGAGATCATAACCTGAGCAGAAGGCAGACGCTTAACGACTGAGCCGCCCAGGCGCCCTAGAGATACGGAAACTATTCTTAAAGAGTGTAGGTGGTTTTTTTCCCAAGGACATACAGCTATTAAATGGTGGAATCAGGACTGTTTTTATCCAGCATCTGTTGCATCAACAAAGGTGAGTTCAGCTACAAGTAACAAACCTCAATACACAGTGACTTGAAGAATACAGAAGAGGTTCTCACATACTGTATATCCTACATATTGGCAAGTTCTGAGGCAAGACAGGTTTCAGGGTTGGTTAATTTAGAGGCTCAATGTTGTCATCAAGGCCTATCCAACTTTGGTATCTCCCCACATTTGGGCAATTTGTGGGTTGAATTGTGTCCCCCTCCCCACAAAACGATATGCTGAAGTCCTAATCCCTAGTACCTCAGAATGTGGCATTTGTAAAAAAAAAAAAAGGGGGGGGGCTTTTACAAAGGTAATCAAGTTAAAATGAGGTTATTAGAATGGGCTCTAATCCAATGTTACTGCCATTCTGACAAAAAAGGAATACTGGACAAAGGGACAGACATTCCCAGAGGTAGGACAGTGTGAAGACGCAGAGGGAGAAGACAGCCATATGATTGGAGTGATGCATCTACAAGAGAAGGAACATCAAGGATTGGGGGCAAATACCAGACACTAGAAGAGGCAAGGAAGTATTCTCTCCTAAAGCCATCAGAGTGCATGGCGCTGCTGACACCATGATTTGGACTTCTAGCCTCCCAAACTGAGACAATAAATTTTTGTTGGTTTCAGACACCCACTTTGTGGCACTTTATTACAGTAGCCCTAGGAAACTAATCCAGCATTATTTCTGCCATCACTGGTATTAGTTCATCTGAGGCAGAGTGGCTGCTACACTTTAAGGAGTTACATCAGACAACAAAATCTCCAGAGGAAGAAAGAGAGATCACTTCTTTGGTTGGCAAGAAAACTCTTTTCTGAAGCAGCCCCAGTCGACTTCCTCTCCCACTTCACTGGTCAGAGTCCCATGCCCTTTCTCAAACTCAGAAATGGCAAAGGGAACACAGTTGCTCATGACCAGTCAATCTGCATCTTAGAAGCAGAGTAGGTCAGATTCTCCTGAGGTGCATGGCTGTGTGTAGGAGAAATAGATTCCTGAAGAAAGTCAGGTTCTATGAGGAAGGAAGATGGACGAGGAGAAGGAATGCTGGGTAGGCCACCAACAGTATCCATCATATTCTAGATTTTGTCCATTATACTATGGTCACCTTTTCTTTGCTCCAGCTTCTCTCCATAGGATGGGAATGATTGCTTTTGTTTTACTTGGATGTGAGAGAAGTGAATTTGAGTTTATAAGTTAATCAGATTTACATATTGTTCCTTATAGAACCTGAAGCTCAATGCTTGACTCAATGCCCAGAACAGAGTAGACTCTCGAATGGCAAGTATTACAGTGCCACAGGAGAAATATTTCATCCAGTCCTTTGATCTTTCAGCATCCAATTTTTGTGAAACTGTCCTGTGGGGTGGAAGGACAACGGAAGGGGCTGATGATTTCGCTGAACCTAGGATTTCAAGAGTAACGAGAAGGACACACTCACCTCCATCCCTCATGAGATGAGCTCCTTACTTCTGCTTCATTGTAAGAAAGTCAGATATACAATTGCCTGTGTCTTCCACCCAGATCATCCAACAGTTTCCCTGAGGTTTCTACTACTGGACATCTCTGTTTTTTAAAGCAGATCCATTCCTTAGTGCATATATAAGGAATGCAAAATCCATTAAAGAGTTCTGAATATGTTGGGGGAAAAATATGACAGGATAAGTATGATGTAATTTAAGTATTTTGGCACAGCAAATGGAAAGAAATTACATTTCCTATTATCTTCCAACAGTTATTGAAAATGAAATGAAATATATTCTATACTCCCCCCAAAAGTCAAGGTTTTTTTTTTTCCTTAAATGCAATTTTTCCGCAGTTTGTTCATTTGGTATGCATTCCCCTCCTTTCACGACATGGAGGCATTCTGTTATAAAACATTCAATGAAAAAAAATGTGCAAAATAAGTATACTACTTCTTTAAAATATATTGCAAGAATACTCATTTTCAGCTTTTTATTGCAGCACTAGCTGGTATCCTTGCATGCAGTTTTGTAATTTATTCTGAACATTCTACTTAAACCTTTTTTCAATAGCATGATTTTATTAGAGTCAGCTCACTGGACTTTCCCAAAAAGGTATTTAAGATCAAATAAAACCAGTGCTTGGAAAAATATCATTACAATATGAAAGCAGTTACAAAAACATTAGTACTGCAAAGTTTTATTTCAAATGGCTGAGCTTGCTGTACCCCGGGTTATGGTACTTCTACTTCTGCAGACACACTTACTGGGGAGATAGGGAAAATTGTCATCTTAGCAGTTTCTGCACATGGTGGTGGGGGGGCGGAGAGCAGGAAGGGGGAAGATAAGGCTATAAAAATTTAAAGTGAGGCAGCAAAATTTTTAGGTGCTAGCATCAATGGTAGGTCACCCTCCATCCCAAACTCCTCCTCCCCACCCCACACTTTTGAACCACCCTCCACTCCACAACTGCCCTCGAGGATACAACAGAAATCTTTAGACTTTTACCCAGAGACAAAGTGTTGTCTTCTCTAAAATACAGAGGGTAACTTTTGGAAATATGAGTGGATTGCTTATTGAATTAAATGTGTCAGAGTATTATATTCCTTTTTGGGTTTTGTTTCATATCTAATAAACTCTTGTCAACATAGTGCCTTATTGGTCAAATGATGTCTTTTAGCACCTCCATCAGGCCGGGCACAAAGTTCGCATCTGAAGGCTTAGTCTGGAAGCAGCTTCCCAGGGAAATCATACAGGGAAGCTTGGTAAGTCCCCAGACTCCAGTGGTGAGCTGCTCTTGCCCTCTCCTTCAAAGTGTACTCCCTGCAGCCATCCCCCTACTCACCTTGAACCAGGCCAAGGGGCAACCCAGCACCTTACTCTTATCTGATTTCATAACTGAGCACCAAAGACAAATATTTTTCTTATTCAATTGTCACTATGTCTCTCCCTTCCCTGGTAACTGACAGCTGGTGTGGCTGAAACTCAGCCTGTAGTAGGGGAGAGTCAGCCATGTCCACGGCTGCAATTTGATGGGCTTCCCCCCCACAACAAGGAAGTTGCTTTCAATTAAAATCTAATGTTTATTAGAAGAAAAAAAAGTATAGTTTTTGTTGTATTATCCAAATCGCTCCTGGATAAGGTGCTTTTATTTTAGAGAAAGTAATCTATTGATTGTGTAGCACAAAAGGTATTTTTAGTAAAGATGAAATAAATCAGCCTTTTTAGACCTTGGTATTTTCATGTAGGTGATTAGTAATCCACATGCAATTCTATTACACAATATTTCCCTCATCCCTTTTCCTCCAAGCACTGAACCCATGGCAAAGCACCTGCATCCCTTAAGTTTGCAGATTAGGTGTTTTCTATGTGGACTTTCAAATGCGATTTTTAAATTGCAAGTTACTATTCGTATTACTTTTCTAAGGAGAAATATGCTTAAAAAGTAAAGTCTTTATTGCTTCTTAAAAGGCCTAGCACTCTGTGATAAATTCTCATATTTTGACTGTTAATATGTTTGAATGAAAATTATTTATACATTTGGGTGAGGTTGAGTGGTTTTCATTTGATTGCTGCCTCTGGAAATGAAAGCAGAGTAGCAGGAAATTTACATGTCATGCTGTGATGTATATCCAGATTATGAGATGATTGTGCAGCAGACGAACCCCAAGTAAAATCATTCCCATCAAACTGTGACAACTGCAATTCCTGACAAGGCCTCTTAGTTTTGGGGGCTATTATCATTGTACAAGAATATAATCTATTGACAGCAGGGCTGTTTAATACATTTAAAGGCAGACAGTGGAAGAAATCTTAACTGTTTTCATTCGCCACTGCACAAGGGTGCAGATCAAAAGTGAATTATATTTAAAAATATGCATGTATGATGATAAGATGCATGACATCCATCAACCTGTTTAGTCATGGTTAGGCTGAGGTGGGGAAGAGCCAATATTACTGCCATATGTGGTCTGAAATAGAGACGTGAGACTGGAAATTATATCATTGCCCAGTCAGAGTGAGCATACGGGGGAGATGCTCTTTTTTAATCCCCACTCTCTACCTGCCTAAGCATCAAGGGCCATCAATGTAGCAGTGACTTTGGCACAAACTAGGTATGTGGAGGGCTCCTGTATCTTTGCCCTTCTGCTTAGTAAGTGTGCATGTGTGTACTCTGCATGGGCATTGTGTGAGCACTGTGGGTGAGCTGGAGATGAGTAAATCATTACCCTGAGAGAAGCTCCTAGACAGACACCGACATGTGTGCTTATTTAACAAGAGTGAAAATTAGGACATAGGGGATGGGAAAACATCTCCAGGGACTGAGGATGGAATTGTTCAGCCTCGAGGTTCCAAATTCCATGATTGGGGCGTTGGTGGAGAGGGACTGCTTAATATCCTATCCCGCAGGTGTGCAGGTGGCAGACAGGGCTGCTTCAGGGTTCAAGGTACAAACTCACCCAAATGGTGTAGTGATGTTAATGTCCAATGTCAACAGGACTTAGCTTGGTCCCTTTTTATGAGAAACCTCTGGCAGAACTGTGAGGAGCTGTATGGTTTTCTATGTGATAGCGCTGAAAATAAACTGCAAGGAGGATTTTAAATTCCCAAGTTCATTAAGACTCTACAAACCACACATAGGATTCAGTCATTTATTAAAACAGAACGTTCAAGGGTTGTTTTTAAAAAATGGAATGGAAAGTCTTGATGGATTAATGGCATTTTTCCTGAGGAATTAGTTCATCAGCTAATATTCAGTACATAAGATTAAAATCGCTTTGAATAGAGACAGGAGAAGGGAGAACAAAGGGTGTGGAAAATGGTTAAAATGTTTAAATCTCAGCTCAACAGCCAGAAACTCCTTCTGGGTCTTTCTGTCCCTCTCCACTGCTTTGGAAAAGAAAATGCTTAAAGAAGCCACACCCATCTGTCTTTCCCCTTAAAACCTGAACTATTAAAGTAAATGCAAAATTATTTTTAGTGCTCATTCCAAAGGTTAATCATGACAAGAAGCGCTTGTCCTTTGAAAGGTTTTATAAAACTGTCCTGAGAGAAGCAAGGATAGGTCCCCTAAAGGGCATAAAACACTGATGAGGTCTAGGTCCCATTCAGAGTTGCCAGGCCAGGACTAAAGGATTATTGGAATGAACGTCCTTCAGTGGCTGGCCTAGGCCCCCTTGGTTACCTCCTAGTGACCACTGGCAGCCTGGGAAGGGACTATCTACTAAGAAGAGAAGAGTGTGCAAACCGAAATCATCCATGTCCAAGGGCAGCATTCCCACTGACCCACACCAGGCCCAGGCAAGGTAGCATCTCTGAGTGCTAATGTGGGGCCTCTCTTGTGAATGGTAAGTATTGAGTTTCCATCAGCAAATATTTATTGACTGCCTACTGTGTGTCAGGACTGCACTGAGTCTTTACATTTTCCCTTAGCTCAAAGGACTTTTGGTATAAATCTTGGTAGGTAGATAAGGGGACAGAATAATTTGAGAAGGACTTTTTGCAGTGCGTGAACCATCTAGCATAGTGATTGGCACAGAGTAAGCATGTAATACTGTGTTTGAATAAACTTTTTAGTTGAAAAGAGTTGTGTATTTATGGAACTGCAAAGATAGCACAGAGTTCCCATATACCTCTCAACCCATTTTCCTTACCATTAATGTGTTTTATCAGTATGGTATATTTGCTACAATAAATGAACCAACATTGATACATTATTATTAACTGAAGTCCATACTTAAATTTCCTTAGTTTCTAAGTAAGTCTTTTTTTCTGTCCTAGGATCTTATCCAAGATACCACATTACATTTAGGGTTCATATTTCCTTAATTTTCTCTTGACTGTGACAGTTTCTCAGACTTTCTTGGTTTTGATGAGCTTGATAGTTTCGAGGGGTATTGGTCAGGTGTTTTGTAGAATGTCCTTCAACTGGGATTTTTCTGATGTTTTTCTCATGATTGGACAGAGGTTATGGGTTTTGACGAGGAAGACCACAAAGGTAAAGTGCCATTTTCATCACATCATATCAAGGATACATACTATCAACATGACTTCTTACTTTGATGTTGATCTTGACTATCTGGCTGAGGTAGCGTTTGCCAGGTTTCTCCACTCTCCCCACCCTTTTCCATGCTGTTCTCTTTGGAAGGAAGTCACTATATACAGCTCACACTTCAGGACACAGACAGTTAAGCCAAGCTGGGCCAACCAGATTCCCTCTTCTGGGAATTTGGAATTGAGATTTAGAGGTGCTAGTCTCCTGGGGTTGCTTGAACTGCATGCAAGGGGTGGCTGGTCATCTCCTGCTTTGTTCATGGAGAAACAAGGACAGCTGGTCTGAAGAGAGAGAATAATGAATACCACAGAAAGAATCAAGACAATGGAGCACAGCCAGAAAGACAAGGAGGAGGAAGAGAATCTGCCTTGTTTGTGGTTTTCAGTACTTAGTCCCAGTCCTCTGGGAGACCCAACTGCACTTCTTGCTTTTGGGTTCAGGGAGATATCCATATATGCTTACGATACCCTCCACACCCCGCTTTTTAAAAAAGATAATTTGCATAGCTTTTGGTAACTCATAATTGACGTCACCTAACATGTTTTCAGATAATTTTTAAATCGCTGCTGTACAGCAAAATGGACATGCTTTTTCCCCATCCCCAGCTGAGTATACAGAGGCCACAAGGAACTGGGAGGGCCTAGCCTCCTGATGAAGAGTGTGGCCTTCGGAATCCATGTTCCTCCCTTCCCAGCTTTGGGAACTTGTGTGAGTTATTTAGGCCTTGGCTTTGCCACTTACAAAATAGATATAATACATACTTCACAGGGCTGCTGTGACAATTAAAGGAAAAAATGTTTATAAAGTCCTTAGCAGATTGCTGGGTACATATTTTGTGAAGCACCCCCCCACAGACACACACACATACTAGTCACCCTCTCAGTGAAGCGGTCCTTGCTCACTTGGGCATAATGTCATATGCTCAAAAACCTTGTATATGTCTCCATTATGTAGTGTGGATCTCACTGTATTGTAATTATTTATTTGTTTATCTCTCAAACTAGAACGCCATGTCTTTCTTTATTCCCATAGTATTTAGCACAGGCCTTCGTACATAGAAGGTGCACAGTACACGTTTGATGAATAAATGAACACATGAATTTATTATTCATTTCAAATATTTATTAGGCACTTCCTGTCATGGTTAGAGGATAGGACTCCAATTATAGGTGAAATGTAAATAATAGTGAATAACATCTGACAGTTTGCAGCATGTTTTCAGTACTTGGTATAACCTGAGCTTACAGGGAATGTGTGAGGTAGAAAGGCAGGGTTTTTATCTCCCCTATATGCCAAACTCGGAACCTGACTACCAGAGATGAAGTGGCCTGCTTATGGTCCCCAGTCCCTGCAGAGGCAGAGAGGGGCAAACACAGAGGGCTTGGGAGTCCAAGTTTAGCACTCTTGGCACCTCGGAGGCAGTGGTGTGAAGGACTACCATCTGCATGGGATTCCTTTAGGTTAGGATGTGTAAGTGGCAAGTGGGAGTCACTGCTAAGAGGAGGGAGGAGGGTAAGAGGGATGCTTCCTTGCTGTGAGGGGCCCATCAAAATTATGGCTTGAAGCTTATTTTTACAGTGTAATAGCGTACCCCGTCTCAGATGAGCAGAATCCTGTGAAACACAAGTTTAGCTCAGCAGAATTCATCACCAGCTGAGACTTAAAAATGTGTCTGAGCTCTGTACTTATTGAACACACCAAGAGTATGAATATCAAGTTATTCGACTGTGAAATAATATCAACAAAGTTAGTTATGTTTAATTTAACTGTTGAATGGAGGTTTAGCAATTTGGGACCGAAGCCTCGATGAGGAATGGAGAATGGGCAAATCAAACACTAAATTCCCTTCTCCTAACAGCCCAGGCTCTGCTGAGAGGAAAAAGCTGATCGGTGCTTTCCCACCTCTGCCTATCATCATTAAACGCAGAGCAGTACCTGTCTTGGGCCTCTGTATTTTTCCTAACCTCCTCCAGGGAAGAATAAATTGCAAACAATATCAGGTTCCCAAAGTCCCAGGAGGAGCCCTTTGAAAGCCAGAAAGAGTAAAGATCTATTCCCATTCCTTTTCTTAAATACTTCTCTAGGAAGGCAGTTTAAATAATCTTATCTGTATATACTGATACGATATAAATTGTGGGTTAGGAAGAAGAAAGTAGAATGCGCAGGGTCGTACCCTATCATTGAGAAGGAGTCTCTGTCTTCTGTCGTTTGTGGTGTTTAATGACAAAATGTTCGTTTTCTTCTTTGTCTGTCCGTCTGTCCCGCCCCTCACCACCCTCCCTCCTTCTTTTCTTCCTTCCTTCCCAGTTTCTAATGAAGGAATTTCCATGACTCCCACTGAATGGGAGTCAATAAAGACACTCTTGCCCTTTGGGGCTGGATAGGTCACTGTGCAGCTTTCTTGTGCATGGGAGGATGTTCATCAGCCTTGGTCCCTGCCCACCAAAGACAACAGCACCGCCATAAACTTTGTGGCAAACAAAAATATCTCTACAAACTTCTTGATTAAGAATCACCGTTTATTTATCTGGTTGATTTTCATAAACCAGGAAGCAAAAGGAAGAAAGAGTCTTTATGAAAGTTTCCATAATTTTTGTTTAAAGAGCTGGGAATCAAACGGAATGCAATTAACCTGATGAGATGTGGCAAAGGCACCCAATTTCCCTTGCTTGCTTCAACCCTATTTGACTGGAAAAATTAAATGCTCATTTTTCCAGATGTTTTTCTACTAGCATTGGTCATAGACAGTCTGGTCAAGGATTCCTAAGTGGAAGTCTGCTGAGGGCACTGGGAAGGCTTTGGCTTTTTCTGATAAATGGGAAGGATAGATGTGGCACTTCCTTTGCCTCTTCTTCCTGCCTTGCACAGAAATGTGTTGGCAGGAGCTACAGCAATTATATTGCAACCATGAGGAAAAAGCTATTTAAAGCATTTTCAGCAACTACCCATCTCCAGACTTTTTGTTATCTGAGAAAGCTAATCTCTTATTTGTTTAGGCCTCCCAAGCCTTACTCTCAATAGCAGCAGAATAGCTGATACAGCACCATTTAAAATGATACTTGTAAGGTAATATAAGAATATAGAAATATTTTATGATTTAATATTGATGAAAAGTGGGGTGTGTGTGTTGGGGGGTATATTCCCACTATATAATCCTCCCTCACACTCTACAATAACTTATTCACAGAAAAAAATACAGGAATTATTGCAAATTGTTAAGAGTGTTTTTCTTTGAATGATGTGCCTAAGAATTATTTTCTTTTTCTTTTTTAAAGCTTTTATTCATCTATTTGAGAGAGAGAATGAGTGAAAGAGAGAGCACACAAGCAGGGGCAGAGGGAGAGGGAGAAGCAGACTCCCCACTGAGCAGGGAGCCCGACGTGGAGCTTGATCCCAGGACCCTGGGATCATGACCTGAGCCGAAGGCAGACACTCACCCGACCCAGGTGCCCCTAAGAATTGTTTTCTTTACACTTTTCTATTCTGTATTTTCCAGATTTTCTTTAATAAATCTGCATTATATTTTTTAAGAAAAGAACACTGTGTGTATGTGTGTATCATGCACATATTTAAAGCCAATGCAGCCTCTGAGTGTGCTAGGAGGAGGACGGTATCTACAGTCACAAGCAGCAATCCTCCCACTATACTCAGCTTCCTAGAGTGTGAACATAGGGCTGTTGAGGGTTCTAAAGTATAAAATGATGAAGAGTACATGAGGCACTGAGATCATTAATCTTGTGACAATGAAATCATGGAGAAGAGAAGCATAAGTACTATCCTTAAATATGTGAAGGATTCTCATGTGGAAATGGCTGTTAGTTCCTTCCCTCCTTCATTCACTCCAAATATTTGTTGAGGGCCAGATGTCAGGTGCTGCGCAAAGCCCATTATGAGCCCCAAACATCCATGGTCCCCATCTTCATAGAAAATACAGTTTACTAATGGAAATAGTCATTTATCAAATGATCACAGAAATATACCACTTTAAGTGCTGATAAACCCTGTAAAGGGACAGTAGGAAGAGAGGTAAACCTGATCTAGTTTGGGGAGTTAGTATTAAGACTTCCCCAGGGAGGCCTTGTTTGAATTGAAGTCTGAAGAACTAACTAGAACAAGTAGGTAAGAAAAGAGTTCCAGGCAAAGGTATTTGCAAATGCCCTGGGGCCAGAGGGAATGTCTTCTGTCTGAAGAACAGAAAGAAGCCTGGGACCCCTAGAGCACAGATCATGAGGCTAGAGAGGTAGGCAGGGGCAAGATCATGCAGGTATAAAGATTCTAGCCCTTGGGCTTTCTAAGACCCATGGAACATCAAAATGGGCTTTAATCCAGGGCGTGATATGATTTCTTCTGTGAGAGGGTCCCCTCTGGCTGCTCTGGCTCTGCGAGTGGGTAGGGTTGAGTATAGCAACTCCAATCCCTCATCACTCCAAGGAATTGGAATCCATGGATGAAAGTGAGAAAGAGATGGATTTTGGCTAAATATGAGAAAAAACTGTCTAATCATGAGATAAATAATAACTACCACATACTCAGCTATTACGAACTGGGAGGTACTATGCTAAGAGTTTACGAACTTAGAAGTGTTTTTCATTTAATCCTCACAACCATTTTAGGAGGCACAGACCACTGTCATCCCACTTCACAGATTAGGGAATTGAAGCTCAGAGAGGTTAAGTGACTTATGCAATGTCACACGGCTAGTAAGTAATGAACCTAGTATGTGAACTGAGTTCTGGCTAATGCTAAAGCCCTTTATTCATCACTAAGCAAAATCACCTCTCCTCACAGAAGAATGAGCTGCCATCCTAAGCATGAGTGAAGAAGCCTGATAGACCTCCTAAAAGGGCTCCCTGCACTGGGGGTTCTTGAGTTTTCAAGAGGTTAGTATGGTTGACCTGCTTCACACTCACCAGGGGACTCAGCAGCAACAGGAGGCATTTTCTTCCTGTGTTCTTTCCTAAAGAGCTGGGATACCTCTGTGCACCTCCCTGGCTACCGTCATTCCCACAGAAAATCATATTCTCTGTATAGCTTGGAGACCCTTGTTTCCCACCATCTTTGGACAGAAGCCAAGCCACTGGCCAGAAATGCAGCTCTGGGGAACTTTCAGAGCCTACCTAAGGCTGCCTGGTGAGGGGTGTTCTGCTTTCTGCCCGGCCCTAGGGGAACACAACTCCATTTTGGAATCGAGGAGATGAAGAAGATGAGGCTCCTGAACACTGACCTTTTGTAGACCCGAGCCCGTGCCAGGGCTAACTACACGAATAGGGAAGCGCGTCTATTGTTATCAGATGATACCGATTCTCAGGAGAAGAGTGAGAGATTAAGAAGTTATCAGGCATTTTCGACTTCCTTTCTGAAGTCACAGAGCAGCTGCTGCTCCGTAACAGCCCTGAGCATGATGAACATTTGGGGAGAAGGGATAATTTTTAAATAAAGAAAAATGCTCTTCTCTGCAAGAAAATTTGGTCACTAACTTCATTTGACAGGTGTAATAGACTGTGGTAGTTTTGGGGGGATACATGGTGTAAAGTAAAGCAAGAGAGGTAATAAGCATCTTGGCATTTATTCTTTATGTAGGAATATTTGTTCCTCAAAGTCAGACTACGTGGAATATTAGCATTTGAATAAATTATTCAACACCTTCTAGAGAAAGCAAGGGGAAAAATCTTTTCAGCATTATAACATGGCAATCTACAAGGTAGTAGAAAAAGAAGGCTGTCATTTTTTCTTCAATTACAAAAGGCAAATATTTATTATTTATAAGTATTCGCCTTGTATAGGCTTAAATGTTATTTATGAACCTGTTGCACAGTGATTTTCAATGTAACTCATTATTTTTAGCCTTAGGGTGTTGTAAAGGAGCATGGATATATTTAATGACACTCTGCTAGTCAGCGCAATTACATTGTAATCATTATGTAAAATGTGCTATTAATTAAACCAATTTCTAGTTAGAACATTTGCTTCTGCAGGGCTTAATCTTAATCTTCAGCAATCTTTCTCTCTGTTTTTCACCTATTAATTATATGATTACTTTTTAAGTTAATATGATAGAATGTTTTTATTTTTAAACTGAATACTGCCAATTAGGAATATGTGTCAAATGGGTCTTGTGTTTATGGGTCAAAGCTTTCTTTTCCTTGAACTGGTAAAAAAGGCTAAAAAGGTTATTTTTGGGAAACTGGATATCTTTCATAAAATCAAACTTATATGTTCCCTTTCCTGCGTAAGCAGCATTATTCACAAAATTAGTTTCATGACTTACAAAAATACCCAGTTTCATTTTACTTGAGTCATTTTGGCATCTGGTTTACGTACTTTAAAATGTCCTTCAACATCAGACTTACATTTTACATTAGCGTTTTGTTAAGGAAACTCAAGGTAGGTAAATAGTTGGTATTTCTGGTGGGTGAAGGAGGTAAATGGCCTCCCTGTTCAGGCCTTTCCACTTACCTCTCTTCCAAAAGTCTTGGAATACTTCTATCACTGTGTTTTCAACAACGGGGATGGGAAACCTGCTTCCTAACCTTTACTAATGATTCTTGCTACAGCATTTCTAAAAAAAAAAAAAGAAGAAGAAGAAGAAGAAAGAAAGAAAAGAAAGAAAAATTCTTCTCTCTCTCTCCCTCTCTCTAGAATGACCCCTGGTGGAGGGGAAGAACAAAAGGAGGGGAACAGGCTTAGTACACAGAAGCACAAGTGGGAAATGGCTAACACCTTGTTGTCTTCTCACTTGGCGCACCATTCATCTGAGAGGGGGAGAGAAGAGTTTACCTTTTTGTTTTATCTTATTTTAGTTCGTACTCATGGATTGGAAGAATTAACATTGTTACAATGGCCTTTCTACCCAAAGCGATCTACAGGTTCAAAGCCATCCTGATCAAAATTCCAACGGCACTTCTACAGACACAGCACAAACCATCCTCAAATGTGTGTGGAACCACAAAGGACCCCGAACAGCCACAGCAACGACGAGAAAGAACGAAGCGGGAGGCCTTCGGCTTCCTGAGGTCAAACTTCATTAGGGGGCTGTGGAAATCCCATCAGTGCGGTCCCGGCAAAAACACCGACACAGGGCTCAACGGAGCAAGACCGAGAGCCCAGCAATGAAGCCGCGCCTAAACGGTGCTGGCACAACCGGAAAGCCACACGACACTGTCTTACACCACTCACAAAAACTAAAAACGCCACCGTCTTCTGCATCAAGTCCTTCTTCTAATGGGTCCTCTGAAGACTGACCCCCCCCCCCTTAGCAGTCAGCCGCACACAGGAAGCTTTTCTCACTTTTCCTTACCTTCTCCTCCCCGGCGGGGCCTGAGGAAACCGAGCTCCTGTCACCGCGGTGGGGACCCCACCTCACCCTGAAGCCGAGCCTGCGCCTCCTTGCAGGTCCTGAGGAAAGCCGGCTTCCGTCAAGCGTACACGTGGAGACACGTCCAGGGCAAAATACGCATGCGCAGGCCGGGCAGCGAGGGGTGCTCAGCTGCCCCCTGGCGGCCCTCAGGGCAGTGCAGAGTCGGCCAAGCTCACGGTTCAGGGGTAGTTAGCACCCTTTCCTAGTAGTCCAACTGAATCCCTTAAACTTTGAAATTCAAACTGAAATGAAGCCAAATACCCGGTGTCTTATTAAAAAATAGTCGAGGAAACCATAATTTAACTGGAAACCATACGGGGTGAAATGAGTCAGACACAAACTACAATTTACACCAAAATTCACTCAAAATTGTCCATAGCGAGTTTAAAATGCAAACCAAGGAAAGTTCTGAAAGAAACACAGAAGAAAATCTGCATGACGGTGGGTCTGGTGATGACTTTTAACACCAAATGCTTATCCACAAAACAAAAAAACTGAAAACGTGTATTTTATAAATTTAAAACCTCTACTCTGTGAAAGATCCTGTTCAGAGAACCAGAAGACAAGGTGCAAACTGGGAGGAAATATTTGCAAAATACGTATCTGATAAAGGATTTGTATTCAAATATACAAAGAACTCTCAGAATTCAATAATAGAACGCCCCATTAAAAATCTGAAGAAATTTTTATCTATCTGAATAGACACCTTGCCAAAGAAGATATACAGATAGAAAATAATCATACAAAAATCTCCTCAACATCATATATTATTAAGTAATTACAGATTAAAACAATAGTGAGATAGCATTGCACACCTGTTGGAACTGCTAAATACCCCAAAAATGACAATACCAACTGCTGGAGGGTGAGAAACAATAGGAACTTTTCTGTTAAAAAAACGAAATTCAACAGAGTAAATTTGAAGATCAAAATGGCTTTATTAAACAGCTCACAAATCGGGCAGCATCCCATTTGGAAACTACTGGGATGGTCTCGAGAAGAGTTTTAAAAATTCTGAACAGTTGAATAGAAGTTAAGGACCCACTTCGAATGGATAAGAAAATAGATCTCAGAGGAGACAGTTTTGAATCACAGTCACAAGCTTCTGGGAAGTTCTCTACAACCTTCATCTTTGTCCTTGAGGTGAAACGAAGTGCTATATAAAACTGTGCAGGGATGATTTTAATGTGAGTTGAAAAACAGAGTCTCTTATCAATATTTAAATTCCTGTGTGCACCCTGTCCCTTCCATAAACTGTGAGGCTTGGTCTTCTACATCAAAATTTCTGGAGTTGGGTCATGAAAAACTTTTGGAAGGCCCGAGGATTCTGATTGTCGCTCAGTGCCCTGATGAAATGTTTTTATTCATCTTGCTTGCTGCCTGGGGTCGACACTGATAATATCAGTCATGCCCTGCCAGTGTATTAACATGGCCACACCTGTTTAAACCATTCACATGTTGTAACTCAGAAGTTGGGAATCAAAAGCAGTGTTATTTATGTACTTCTTTAACTTGTCCCATACTACAAAATTTTCCACCCTGACACTATCTGCTAAGGAACAGGATTTATCTATGAATATGAAATACCCACTGAACCGGTATCAAATCCAGCCAATGGTTATCACCTTATGAAGCATCCAACGAAGCCCTATGGCCTTGTTTCCAAATGATTAATTTCCCTTGGTTGTTGATTTTAGTTACAACAGACTCACTGTGAGAAAAGTTATGGCATATCAATGTCAGAAATTCTCTGCCTAACAAGAAAAGGACAATGAAAGGGGGCTAGACTTTTCAAATGGAACCAAGTTTAAGAGTCTTAAGAGACTAATAAATTAAGAACTTTGTATCATAAAAATAATCAAGGATAAAATGGGGGAAATATTTGCCTCATATATAACAAAGTGCTAATGGTTCAATATACAAAGAGCCTTTACAAATCAATAAGAAGGCTAATAGCTCAATAGTAAAAAGGAGAGAAATGAAAAACATGAACAACATAGAACAAATCTGAATGGTTGACACATATGGAAAAGATGCTCACCTTCACTCCCATTTTATAAAATGCAGATCACAACAACAAGAACATACCACACTTATCAGAGAGGTACAACTTCTAAAGTTTAATGATATTGGAATTAGAGAGAACATGGGGAAATAGGCATAACCATGCATAATGTCTGTATGTGAATCAGCATAATCTCTTTAGCTGGGAATTTAGAAATAACCATCAAGATGTAAAATGTGCACATTTTGACCTAGTTCCATACCAGGATAGGTATATTCCCATGAGAAAGCAACAATGTATGTATGTATAAAGGGATTTATTGCAGCCTAGTTTGTAAAATACTAAAAACTGGAAATACTTCAATGACTGCAAGAAGGGGCTGGTTAAATAATCGTGGTACAGCCATGCAGTGAAATACTATGTAACTATAAAAAAGAATAAGGTAGATATATATAGAGAGAGAGAAAAGTGAAATGATTTCCAGGATGTGTGACATTGAGCAACTTACTTAATCTGTGCCTCAGTCTCCTCATCTGTAAAATAACACACTTTAAGAGTAATTATCAAATATAATAAATAATAATTAAGCATGAAAATTATAATAATGGCTCCTACCCCAAAGGACATTGTGAAGAATAAATAAGTTAACCTATATAAAAATGTTTAGACCAGCTGACACATTATAGATAATAAGTGTTAATTATAAATATTATTATTGCTGTTATATATTTGTATGTGAAAAAAAGCAAACTTCAAGAAGGTATGTAAAATGTAAAAACATTAGTGTGAAAAAAGAAACAACTGAGAGTGGTTCACCCAGGGAGAGAGAGACTTCTACTGTTCACTTTATACCCTTCTCTGTGACCTTGTACTGGTTTTATCATACTAAAAAAATGCAAAAACAAAACGAAAAAGAAACAGTGTAGGTATTAGGGATTGCGTCAAGATGAAGACAAAGAAAGATGTTCTTCTGGCAGATATTATTCATCACTCACTCATTCAAAGAACATTTGTTGAATATCTACTGTATTATAGGCACTAGTTATAAAAGATGAATAACATATGATGATATGATTCCTCACAAGTGCATTGTCTAAAGGGGAGAGAGACTCATAAGAAAAATATTCAAATTGCTGAGGGAACCCAGAGACAGAAGTAATAAATTTTGGTGGTAATATCTGGCTGGATTTTAAAGGAGGAATAAGGAATTTTGCTGGTGAACATACAAAGTCGAGAAGACAAAAGTAATATATGTTGAGAGAAATCAGAATCGTGGGTTGTTTCTATGGTAGAAGGGGGATTGATCGAGACAGGGTCACAAGGGAACTTTTTGAGGTGCTAGAAATGTTTTATATCTTAATAGAGATATAGGTTATGTAAGTATATGCAGTTGTCAAAACTGACCAGACTGTGCAATTCAGATATACGGATTTCACTGTATTTACATGTAGTATATGTGTATGTAGTATATAGTATACTTTAAATAAAAGGAAAAAAATGGGGGGAAAAAAGGATGAATGTGTCAATGAATGGGTAGGCACAGAGAGGGGAAGAGAGGGTGCCATTGTAGTTAAAGAAGTGACAGCCCTCGCAAGAAAAGGAGAGGGAAGACTGGAACCAGAGTGCGGAAGGGGCAGGAAGGCTCATCTTGGCAGTGCAATTATGCGTGATAATCCAACCGAGGGCTTCAAACACATCTGACAGGAAGGCGGTGCCCTCCCTATGTTCAAGGAGCTTCCATCCCAAAAGAGGGGAGCCTCCCAGTACAGGAAGGTGGGCCTTGCTCTGATTCAGGGTCCTGAAGACTTGGAACCCCTCATTCCAAGGGGTCCGTGCCTGCTCACACCTGTAGGAATGGCCCCATCTCCAGGTCTTGATGAGCTTGGCATAATGGCAGCGGCAGTCTTCACATGAGGGTGGCCTGCCTTTGAACAATTTCTCCAAACACTAGGCACAGCATTCTTTGCTCTTAGGTGTGTCACCACATCTTTTTGTTGCCTCTCTGATGTCATGAGTGAGCTTCTCTCAAAGACCACAGTGGGGACAAACCCTCTTCTCTCATTTCTGGGCCCATCCTGTACCTGGATTCCCTCTCTGGGCCTCAGTGAAGTCAGAGTGTTCTCTTCCAGCTGGATCTCTCCTGGTCCCTAGAGGGTTGTTTGTTTTGTCTCTGTTTTTTAAAAATACAATTTATTACTTTTTTTAAGATTTTATTTATTTATTTGAGAGAGAGAGAATGAGAGATAGGGAGCACGAGAGGGAAGAGGGTCAGAGGGAGAAGCAGACTCCCTGCTGAGCAGGAAGCCCGATGCGGGACTCGATCCCGGGACTCCAGGATCATGACCCGAGCCGAAGGCCGTCGCTTAACCAACTGAGCCACCCAGGCTTTTTTAGAACAGTCTTAGGTTTATAGAAAATGCGAAGTTCAAATTTACTACCCCCCAAGTTTCTGTTATTATTAACAACATCCATTCGTGTGGCATATTTGTTACAATAGATGAGCCAATATTGATACATTATTATTATTATTATTACTATTGTTGTTTAAGTAGGCTCTGTGCTCAGTGAGGAGCCCAAGGTGGGGCTTGAACTTACGCCCCTAAGATCAAGACCTGAGCTGAGATTAAGAGTCAGAAGCTAACTGACTGAGCCACACAGGCGCTCTGATACATTGTTATTAACATTATTATTAACCATAGTTTTCACTAGGATTTACTCTTTGTGTTGTATGTTCTGTGGGTTTTGACAAATGCATAGTGTCCTGTACCTACCATTACAGAACCACACAGAAGAATTTCATTGCTCTAAAAATGCCCTGTGCTCTGCCTCTTCACTCTTTCCCACCCCCTACCTCCCACCGCTGAACCTCAGGTAACCACTGATCTTTTTACTGTTGTATAGTTTTGGCATAGAAGGTTTTTAGGTTCTTAGAAAAACTGACAACTTGTGAAGTCTTTTGCTCAGATTATCACAATATGTACAGTTTAAAATGCATCTACTTCCTATTTTAGATTGTATTCTCATATATTACAAAGAAAAGGGGAATATTTGCACTGTCCAGTTAATTTAGTACATAAACAGCTATTTGTTCATTCATTCACTTATTCATTCAACAAATCAATCTTTATTATACTTTTTTATGTGCCAGTCATTGCAATGCACCAAAGCTGGACAAAATAATTCACTCTAGAGGCAATAGGATGCAGTGGAAAAAGTAAGTACCTAATATTAATAAGAATGATTCTTGACATTTATCAAACACTTACTATGTGCTGCACAATGCTAATACCCTTTAGATGCATTATTGCAGGTAATGCTCATAACAAAAGGAGGGAGGTACTGTGATTATTCCCATTTCAGACCCAAGGAAACTAAATGACTTGTTAAAAGTCTCACAGGTAAAAACTGTGGAGCTGAGACTTGGGCCCCCCTCCCCCCTTTCCTTCCAGCTCCAAAGCCCACACTTTTAACCACTACTCTGTACTATTTGAGAATGTGGCAATCCTGAGTTCAAATCCCTTTACCGGCTATTTGACCTTGGATGAACCACTTACTGTCTTAGAGTATCCACCTGGTCACTCATTTATCTGGAGTTCCCTTTCTCTCATTTCTACCTGGAAAAATTATACTCTTCTTTTGAAGTGTAGCTCTTAGAGAAGCTGATCTACCAGGATCTCCCCATCTCTATCTGACCCCCGCCCAACAACCCTGACTGCTCCTCTCCCTTCCCAGACACTCCCCACCACTGGGCTTGTTCGCCCTGAGGACAGTCCATGGCTCAGCCTGTACCACTTTGAATTCTGGATGTTCATGTCGCTCTTATTTTACACTAGTATTTCTCAGCCTTTCTCATACAATTTCTTCCATATTAATGCACCATCTATATGTTATCTTCTTAATCTCTTTCTTTGATTCGACTCATTTTTTTGTTTGCAAGCCCTAAACAGTCATATTCCAGCAACCATGAGTGTGAAGGGCTAGTAATGTATTTTTCCTAATATGCATTAAGATAAATACTTAACTATTCAAATAAAAAAATTGTTGCTATGCTACATAAAATTATCTCACTACCACCAGATATTCACATGCCACGCATAGGGAAACCTGCTTTTTTTTTTTTTTTAAGATTTTATTTGATTTATTTGAGAGAGAGACAGAGATAGTGAGAGAGAGCAGGAGTTGGGAGGAGAGGGAGAGGTAGAAGCAGGCACCCCGCCGAGCAGGGAGCCTGATGCGGGGCTCAATCCCAGGACCCTGGGATCATGACCCGAGCCGAAGGTGGACGCTTAACCATCTGAGCCACCCAGGTACCCCAGGAAACCAGCTTTAGATGGACAACTTTCTGAAGGCTGGGACTTGATCTTGTTCATCCTGTATCCCCAGAACCTAACACAGCTCTTGGCACACAGTGAATGTTCCTCAAATGTTTGCCAGGTAAGTGAAACTGTGAGTGAGTGAATGAATAGGGTTTTGGAAATGGTCTCTAGACTTCCATCAGTGCTTTCTTGATGTTTATGGAATTGACGGCCATGGAGCTGGAGATCAATAGGAAATTTTGGGTTTTAATGACTGTGGTGTGCTGGTCATTGTGTGACTCCTTGGGGAGGACTAGCCAATTACATAGGAGGAGTGTATAGACAGGCCAGCATCACTGTGTGGAACCCAAAGAGGACACTGGTAGTTGCCCACCTAGCATGAATTTGAGGGGCTTTGGGAAGGCCATCTGTCATCACTGATAATCTATTCCTTGATGGGAAGTATCACCTTCTACCTTTTAAAGTCCAGATATCTCGGGACGCCTGGGTGGCTCAGTCGGTTAAGCGCCTGCCTTCAGCTCAGGTCATGATCCCGGGGTCCTGGGATCAACAGGGAGCCTGCTTCTCCCTCTCCCTCTGACAAATAAATAAAGAAAGAAATCTGAAAAAAAAATAAAGTGAAGATATCTCAAATTCCTTTAAAATAAACTGATTCTTGGTTGTCCTGAGGTAAGGTCCCTTTGTGGATAGGTTTGAATGAATCTTGCTAAACACAAACTCAGCTCATTTCTCAAATTGACTTAGGCCTGGCAAACAGGGAAAAAGGAAAGAAAGGAATTTATTGACTGTCAAGAACTGTGCTGGGCATTGTGATGGGATTTCTATGCCTAATATATATATATTATACATATTATATAATATATATATAAAATATTATATAATATGTGTGTATATATAATGTGTATATTATATATATAATGTGTATATTATATATATAATGTGTATATTATATATATCTATATATATATAATAGGGAGGTTAAATGACTTGTCCATGGTCATTCCAGCCCCAAGTTGGTGGACCTAAGATTTGGACCTAAGGCTCATGTTGTCTGTGCAACACATCCCACCAACTCCTTTATGCAGGTAGAAACTTGAGCCTGCCACACCTACCCTTGTAGAAAGTCCTGACTTTTCTAAGTCCCAAATGCCTCCCATTTATAAAGAGATTGATAGCATGAGTTAAAGAAGGTAACATACTTAACCCAAAACCTGGTACCCAGAAAGTACTCAATAAACAGTATGATTATTAATAATCTCGACTATGCTATCAATGGCATAGGAATGGGATATTGTCAGGTTCACAACTGAGGCGGTTATGGGGAAATCTAGGGCTGAGATACTCAAGTAAGAAGTATTGTTTTCATAGTCTTAAGTTAGCCCATGTTAAGGACATGCGCTCAATGAAATGGGTGTGACTGAGGGGTGTGAACAGTAGAATAACTTTTTTTAAAAAGATTTTATTTATTTATTTGACAGAGAGAGACACAGTGAGAGAGGGAACACAAGCAGGGGGAGTGGGAGAGGGAGAAGCAGGCTTCCCGCGAAGCAGGGAGCCCAATATGGGGCTCAATCCCAGGATCCTGGGATCATGACCTGAGCCAAAGGCAGACGCTTTATGACTGAGCCACGTAGGCGTCCCAGAACAGTAGAATAACTTGATCTACGTCTTAAAAGGATTACTCTTAGAGGCGCATGGGTGGCTCAGTTGGTTAAGCATCTGACTCTTGATTTTGGCTCAGGTCATGATCTCAGGGTTGAGGGATCAAGCCCTGCGTCTGGCTACCCACTCAGTGGGGAGTCTGCTTGTCTCCCTCTCCCTCTGCCCCTCCCCTGGCTCATGCTCTCTCTCTCTCTCAAATAAATTAATAAATCTTTAAAAAAAATAAAAAGATTACTTGTAGCTTCTATGTTGAGGCTAGGAGGAAGGGTAGGCTCAGGAAGACCTAGTAGGTGCTATTTATTACAAGACAGACAAGAGGCGATGGGGGCTCAAAACATGATGGTAGCACTGGAGATGATGAGAGGTGGTCAGGTCTGGTTTTATTTTGAAGATAAAGCCAGATGGATTTCCTGATGCACTGAACGCGGGTATGAGAGAAAGGGAAATGTCCAAGATGGCTCGAGGTTAATGGCCTGAAAATAAACTAACTTCCTTCCATCAATACATATGCACTGAGGGAGAGATACAGATTTTCTTTCCTAAGCACCCAGAGATCCAAGAAGGCACCTGGCAGAGTGATCGCCAGGAATGACACACCACTGCAGCCTCACCCAACACAGAGGCATTTGCCTGAAGAGCAGAACTCATGACAGATGGAGAGACAGGGGAGGAGGGACAAGCAGCTGTAAGCCGATATTTTTCTTGAGTTTTGGCTGCTTTCTTGCCTTTCTTCCCCATATTTATCAGTCCAACCCTGGGGCAAGCTCCCATCCTCACCCCTAGTGTGTAGGGAACACCCTTCTACGTGGGCCTGATCCTTATGAATGCATAATTAGGAAATGTTTTCTCTTTCTCAGTCTCACTTGGATGGAATGTTTCGATGGTCCAGGCACTTGGGAAGCGATCCGTGTTTCCTGAGGGCTGCAGGCATTTTCTTCCCTAACTTCTGTTTCCAGCCTGCTTCCTTCTAGATGAATCTACTGAACGTATTCAGGCTCACACGGAGGAGGAAGCTTTCTGAGGAAAGGGCAGGCAGCCTGCAAACTCCACCTGGAGAAGTGTTTGCTGTAACTCTATTTTTAATATACATTGCTGACCCTAATGATGGTCTATTGAGATGAGGGCAAGAAATGTCTGATCAAGTGGAGATTAATTTTTGACTGTGTCGCCCAGAATGCATGAAAATTCACTCCTTTTTCTATTTAGACTCCTAGGATGCTTTGATTGATTGACTAGTTTACAAATGAAGGTGATAAAATTAGGTTGAAGACCACATACATTTCTTAAAATGAGGCTGGCTGGTCGTGGAGACAATGAGGTTTGGACAGATTGTATTGCTGGTTTAGGCAATCTTCTGAGCATGTCAAGATTTATAGACCTGTACTGTAATGTTACAATTGCAGCTCACTGATATAGGTTTCTTTTCAAATTCTTTCCCATTTTATTTGAAAAAGGCCATTAGAGAGTTATAGACTATTGAAAAAGCTTTTTCTTTGCTAACCCTTAATAAACTCTTCCAAACAAGGACTACTGCATTTTTATATTAAATTTACACCAAAATCTATAAAACATGCTATCCCAGGTTGGATAATTTGATTATTATTATCTAAATGGAGTTATGGTTCATATTGGTTTGCAGTAATGTATATAGTAAATAAAATGTAAGTTGAGATTTGTATAAGATCACAGGACACTGGGTTTTCTTTCTGTCGTCTTTTTTTTTTTTTCCTGTGAGCCCTTCTTTGAGAAATCTCAGCCAATTTTCCCTGAGATGAGAAATTAAAAAGAAAAAGAAAAAAGAGGGCCCAGCGGTGAAATTAATGTGGCATTGTACTAAAAACAAATTGCTATTAATATTTACTTGTTCTCATCATAATAGAGGCAAACTACAAATGTCTTAGGAGTTACCCAACTAATAAGATTTACCAAGGGAACCAAAAAGCATGAGAAAATACTCAGCAGAATTAGAAACAATTATTCCATTGTAAGTTATGATGTGAGAAATAATGGATGAGATTCTGAAGTTATTTATGAATTAGTCAATTCTGTTTCATACATTTTTGCCATCAAAATAACTTATGAAATCATTTTCCAGGCCCATAGCATTTTATGAGAGCTCTGCACTCAGTTAAAGATTTTCTTCTAGGGCTTTCTGTAGCTACTCTGAATTCTTTGGTGATGCCCAGATTTTTTTTTCTAATGTTTTATTATTTTTTAAAAGATTTTATTTATTTATTTGACAGAGAGAGACACAGTGAGAGAGAATACAAGCAGGGGGAGTGGGAGAAGCAGGCTTCCTGCAGAGCGGGGAGCCCGATGCAGGGCTCGATCCCAGGATCCTGGGATCATGACCTGAGCCGAAGGCAGACGCTTAACAACGGAGCCACCAAGCTGCCCAGTGATGCCCAGATTTTGACCTAAGTTTTCCACTGTGAGGGCAACCTACTGGCTGTGTCGGAAACTTCCCTGAGGCCTCCATGCTGGGGTTGCACAGCAAAGGCAGAGATTCTAGGGAGTTTTTCAGTTTAGCAGGAGGGACTCTGAGACAGTTGAGAGTGTCAGACAAGGTGATACAGGTGGGGGGCTCGGCCTGGAAACTGACACTCAGTAGGCACTCAGAGATCATGACAATTTATCGTCATGACTAATACTACTTTTGCTACGCCTCCTGTTTCCATGGGCAGGATAAGCATGTTGCAAGTCCGAAAATCTAGTTTAGATTGTTGCTAACATGCTATATGACCTTGAGCAAATCCCTTAGAACCTCTGTTCCTCTCTCCTTGGGACGCCAGCTACTTCTAGGGGCTGTGTTCTCCAAGGTAACATAAAGTGACAGACAGAAAAGCTCTTTGAGACGTCCAGGGTGATGTAGGAACATCAGTAATTATTTTTAATCATTACTAGATGCCTGCTTTCTGGCCTTTTGAAAAATGGAAAGTGGACCACGGTGAACAGTCAGTAAGTGTGGGGGACCTTCTCCAACCACTAAGGGCAGTTTACAAGGGGGTTGCCAGTGTGAGTGAAAGGATTTAAGGGGGCTTGGGGTCAAGTGGTTTGAAGAACCCAGCAAAGCACCAGACTGCTACCGCTGATTTAGTTTAGAAGTGGATGAACTTTGAAATGCAGAACATCATTTCTGCAGAAGGTCGTCATATTTCTTGATGATTTACACGGTGAAGTCTGAAACTGTGCTGGGTTCATTTTAGATCCTCCAGTGCCAAGAGAAAATATGCTGATGGAAGGAATAGTGCCTGGGTGGCGGGTAAAGACTCTGAGTGCCAGAAGAAATGGCAGAAATGGACCGAGTCGGTTTCAGTGAAGATGCTGACGGAATCTGAGGTCCTTCTCCATCCCTTTCCGGGAGACTTTAAGGTTTGGGATTTTATATACAAGATTGCCTCAACTGACTTTTATCTTTATGCAGCCAAGCACCCCTCAGTACTGTTTGTTCAGACTGCAGCTGGGAGATGGGATGTAACTTTCCTTTAGGAAGAAGTCCTGTGTATTGTCTCTCACCCAGGAGGCCCCACACGAAGCCCCCCCCTCCCCTTCCCCCCACCCCCCGGCTTCAAGAAGTGGCCTGCAGTCTAAGTGCAGAAAAGAAATTTAAAAATCTGACTCTGGGTTGCTACTTCTCAAATATACTCATATATTAATACTTCAAGCTTTCAAAAGCAGTGTCGATTTTCTCAGTGAATTCTGTCATTTAATTAAATAGGTCATTTGTGTATGAGAATATATATTTTTTTCTTTTTCATTTTGAGTGAAAAAAAGAAAGATGTAGGCTGTATACATTTTAATTTTTCACGAACTGACTCTCATGGAAAAAAGATCGCCCATCTCACTGCTGTGTAGACAAAGTAGAAGCTCAGCCAGCAGAGAAAATCATACTGAATGGGTGGGGACTAAGTCCAGGCGTCCGGTGGCAGCAAAGCTGACAGACTGAAGGCTCTGAAGATGTAGGTGGGATAGAGGCAGGGGCTCATCTGCACCAAAGGGGTCCTCCTAACAATCGTTTCAGGAGGCATGTTTATTGAGGTGTCTGCCATGTTCTTCATGATGGAGGAAAGTCCGTGTTTCTTGCCTTCCCATCACCCTTCTGCTGCCCTGCAACGTACACGGCGACATCAGTTGCAGTGACAAGAGACACAGTCCATTCTGCTCTGGCGTGATGTCATTAGCCTATTGGTAATCTTTCTAAATGTTTGCCAGAAGGATATGAAATCTTAGCAACAGAGGCACTTAAAGGTTTGGATAAGTTTGAAACACAGCAATTTTTCAATCTTATAAACCAACCAATCCAGGGGCCTGTTAGTCTACAAGTGTCTGCCATCTTTCTCATGGTGTCAGAGAAAATCGAGTGACGGATCACTTTTTGGTGTCACTGCTCGAGACCGGTGACAATCAGTGAAATGACTGTGTCTGCCTCTACACATATCTGTAATTGATTGCCTAAACCCTACGACTCTCTTTTCCAGTTGATATGATGGAACATTGGAGTGAAATCACTCTCGATGAGGAGGAGCCAGGTCCATTTGTTATTTACTTCCCTGCCTGCTTCTTTCTCCCCATCCAGTGCCAATTGTCCCCCAAGAGCACATTATGGTAATCAGCCGGAATGTATGTATAGGAATCAATCAAGGTGAGAGCCGTTGCAAGAGTTATGACATTACAAAGTCTGTTTGTAACTTTTGATTTATGGAAGATTTTGCATTTTATAAATTGGGAGTGAGGCATGTTGGGATGGCTTAACCCTTGAATTCCCCTACAAAGAAAATCCACCAGGCATTAAAGCTAACAGAGAATGAGGCATTTTAATTATCTAGTGCCTGGAGCCAATCGGAGTTGTTGCATGTTTGGCTTGTGACTCTGGAGACATCCTCCCACTCTCTCAACACATTCCTTATTCTTTCTACAAAGGAAAATTGGCTTCGTTTCTGGAGAGTAAAGACATGCGATATATTTCCATGAAGAACTGACACCGACACACAGTGATTTCTTCCACCAGGAGCCCGAGAAGCAACCATGCCATAGGAGCAGTCCTGGGGAGCCTCCCCATTCTGATCATCATGCACAGAGAGGGTGACTTGGGGAAGGACGTCAACTCTGAGGCCCACAAGATACATGACATCCTAGTCCCATCCCTTGTAATTCCTTACAGAGTTGCTGCAGGCCAGGGCAGAGCCAGGTTCGAGCTATTTTCTCCAAATGGACAAAGCAATGTATAGTGTTTTGTTATTAATAACTCTGCTTGTTGAGGCTTGGCAGGTGTCACAGCCATAGTTTCAAGGAGGCAGGAAACAAAACACTGTTGGCAGCTGATCATATTAAAATTGAGACCTTCTTGTTCATCTCGTGCATCAGTCATTACCACCATCTCACAAAGTGTGCCGAGCTAGTAATAATAGTCCCATTTTTCAGATGCGGTAACAGAGCCAAAAAGATGAAATACATTCATCTGAGAACATACCGCTGGTTAGTAATAGCTCAGAGTGGAGGCCAGGCCTGGTCCAGGGCTTTATCAATGAACCGAATTTAATTTCTATTTGGGACGCCCACCACGCGCAGGGCACAGTGCTAGATGTGCTTCCTTCTTGCCCCAATTTCTGGAGGCCAACCATCCCTCAAGGCATCTGGGGCCACCCAACTGTGCACCTTAGGTTCTGTCATTCTGACCCGGTAGCTCGCTGGCCCCCTTCACAGAACCAGTCTCTGCATCGCTGTGCACTGTGATTGGTTCTCCCTGGCATGCTCATGACTGACATGGAAGACATGGTTTCCTCTGGTGGAGAATGAGCTCAGGGAAGGAAAATATTTGTCCTGTTCCAAGGTCACTGGGAGGCCCTTCCTTCAATCTGCTTTTTGCTTGGCAATCTTACCACATTATTTTGTGTTGAACTAAAGTTCTGTTTCTTTTTTTATTAGCACGGTGGACCTATTCTGCTTAAGCTCCCTTTTTTTCTTAATGTGAATCTTAAAGCTAATAAGAATGCAGATCCCAGCAGACCCACTCTCTCTTTTATAATCCATTAGGAACATGAGATCGCCGTCTCTGGAAAACTTAGAAAACCATTTAAAAACAAAAAGATGAATAAATGAAAATGTTATGAACCTGGAAATGTTAATTAAGCCATTCTCAAGGAACAGGCTTTCCAGCCCAGATTAAAACATCCCATCACTTTTGAGTAGTTAACATCTTTCTCCTTGAAATAAGTCCAAATTAAGGACAAAATCATTATAAAAAGAAATAGTAAAGAGACCAGAAAATGGTGTTAAGAGTTTGGCTATCGACTGACATACCCGAGTTAGAGGAAACCACGAAGGCCAAAGCCGTAAAGTGGAGTCTATTTCCAGACGTACTGTAGTTATCGCCAAGCAATCGTCTGGGTACCTTGATGGAGATTCATAGGCTGTAGAAGCTCACAGATCATCCAGTTGAATCTTTCCCCCCCTTTTTTTTAGATTAAGGAACTGAGGCCCAGGGAGGGGAAGTCATTTAACAGATCAGAGGCTAGAACCTAAAACAGACTCACAATCTAGTGCTCTTCCCATTGCATAAGCCCTTGAGCAAAATGATTTCGAGACAGTAATAATAATAGCAACAACAACAAGAACATTTTTAAAGGTACCGAATTGATGCCATGTTATCCACAGATGTGTCTCCCAGACTGCCCTTCTTTTCCAGGAAAGAAAGAGAGCAGAGCCTTGATGTCGGGATATTATTCAGCCAGCAATCTTAACCCTCAGAAACATAGACACAGAGTATAATACTGAGCCCCACAGTAGATGTAACAAAGCCCATGCACTAAATGTCACTCACTCAGCCCTGTGGAAGGTGTCTGCAGTCTCTGCTCAGTATTATTCATTCCATTTGACATACAATTCCAAGCAGATCTGAGGCAGAAAGTTAGTTGGTAGCAGCCTGACAGCAAGAAGAGACAGCTGTCATTTCTTATGGATGGCCATTAGAATTGACAACTGGTAGCCTAACAGCGAGGCGGTGGGTGGGAAAACTATAGAACTAGATGTAAGAGCTAAAAGTACCATAATATGGGGCCATTTCATTTCAGGACAAAAAGCGCTACAAAAGTGTCACCACTGTCAAAGCGCCACGATAATAACTAACAATGACAACTTTGTTTTGGTGAACACCTACTCTGTGTGAGGAAGGGTACCGGGTATTTTCGGAGATTATTTCTAAACTTTGCAGCCCTGCAAGGGAGGTAATGTCATCCTCATTTCACTGATAAGGAAACTGAAGTTAAAAAAATAAAAGTCAAGAATCATGCCCAGGATCACAAGATGTACAAAAGGCAGAGTGAGGATTTGAACAGGAGAGATCAGAATCCAAAATCTGTGTTCTTTCTTTTGTGCTCTGTGACTCAAATCCATCTTCAAGACCTAGAGCAGGACAGAAAATGAAACATCACATATGATTTCTCTATAAAAGAGAATGAGAAGAACGAACCACATTTTGGAATATCCCAGCCACATATACGCTTCTTGCATAGAATATATAAAAGGCACAATAGTTTCTCAATTAATTGGTGTCATTAATAAGTGAGGTTATTATGGAACATACACAACTTTTGCAGAAAATTTAATCTTTCCTTTGAGTTCGTACACTTAGAAGTGATCATTGCTCTGTTAAAGTCCTTCTAAAATGTTCTATATACTTCCCTCTTCTAGCATAGTGTTGAAACCTCTCACATGGGCCTGGACCTCAAGAGCCCGCAGACTGGTTTGGGACACAAACCTGTAAACAATTCAGTGGTAAGAAGGTGTAAACGAAGTCCTGAGGGAACTGAGAGGAGGAATTAGCTTTGCCTGGCAGATACAATAAGTAAAAATAAATCCCAACTTTAACATAGTCCCTGGCAATAAAACATTTAAAATATCGCATTTTTGTTTTCCAGATGAAAAACAAGCACCTGTCAAGAGTCACTGCAAAACAGCCATCGCTGTAAGTAAGCAACTCCTACAGTGGTTCAGCCTGAGCTTGTGTGGTCATTTAATGACCCATCATTTGGCTTCCTGGAGGTTTATGGAATGGGAGCTGTCTTCCTGTAAAAAAGACAGCAAGCTGATTTGCTGGGCTTAATATGGACTTAAGTGGGGCTTGATATTTTTCTGTCATGTGTGTACATCTTTCTGGATCTTTATAAGAATGTCATGAGTGAAATCACCATTCTTTCTCCTTTGATGTGGAAAAATGGAGCCCAGAGAAGTTAAGTAACTTCCCCAGGTTAACACAGCCGGCCCGTATCCAAATCAGAGCTAGAATTCAGGTCTCTTGACTGACTATTGGTACAGTCTCTTTCTAGGATGAGGTGCTGTCTCCTATACAACTTGCCCTGGTTTAACTGTCTGCTTATTCTTCCCTGCACCTACCAAAGTAGGATGCAATTTCTCTGCTTGCATTTGTATACATTTGCATTTGTATGCATCTTTAGGGTTAATAGGGCATACCCTTGTTCAGCTCCATTCCACAGCTCACCTAATTAGAAGACTTTCTAATTCATTCATTATGTATTTTTGAGCATCTACTACATGCTAAGTACTAGCTAGTCTAGAGACACTGTGAAGAGCACCCTCCCCTCAAAAAACAAAACAACAACAAACACCTTATATTCCAGGAGGAATTCCAGACACATATACAACCATATCTATACAAAGGCAGACTGTGGTAAATGTCAGCTCTAATAGAGGCACAAGTGAAATACTATGGAAGCACAAGGGAGATTGATTCTGACTGGTGAGGCAGAAAGACAATGAGAGAGTATCTTGGAACACTTCCTGGAGGACATGACATTCAGATTGACATTCACAATTGAGTACTTTATTTTGTATAGTTCTGGATTAGTCTGCTATTGCTATGATAATGGGGTATAACAAACAACCCCCAATTATCAGTGGCTTATAATAGCAAACATTTATTTCTTGCCTATCAGTCTGTGGGTCTCTAGGGAAGCTCTCCTTTTAAGCTACAGGTCACTGTTCAGGTAGCTCCATGTGTGTCCCATTTTGGGACCCAGATTGAAGGAGCAACAGCTTTCTGTAGAAAGCATACTCTTTAATGGTGTAGGCCAAGGGCACAAGAGAGGTTACCCATTTCTTAATGGGAGAAACACGCAATGCCTCGTTTGCCTCTACTTGGAACTGGGACACTGTCACTTCTACACATCTTCCATTGTTCATGAGCAAGTCACCTGGCCAAAGTCAATGGATGGAAGAGGGAATATACTTTAGTCTTAGGGAAGCTGGGGAAAGGGCAATGAGAGAAGGAAAAATTGTTAACAAATAATGCAACCTACCTACCACATGTTCTTACTATTTCCTGGGCTTTATCTACTAAATATAAATAAAGACAAGAAACAACAAAACAAGCAAAGAAAAATGCCCTTCTTTCTCTTGACTTCCTGTCCATTCCCAGTAGAAGGGTGGTTGTCTTGAGAGAGGGAAGAGGGAGGTAGCGTGGGTGACTTTCACCTGCACAATGGCTACCCTAACAAGGAGGAGCTCTGTTCATCTCTTTCACTGTGGGCTCTCCAGCACCTGGCACAATGCTGGCAAAGAGAGTACCCAAAACTTATTTATTGAATGAATGAACCAGCAAAAGAACAGAACTGTCAGGTTTACTCTTTTGATCACTCTGACCCTAGACTGTGGTTCTGTTTTACTGATAGCTGATACATGTAAGATCTCAGTCAATAAATACTAATTTATTCATATAACATACTATGTAGTCATTAAAAGTGATGTTGTAGAAGAATATGCAATGACTCTGTTTTGGGAAAATATATCTCATATATATTTGAGTGACTGATTTTTTTTTTTTTGCTCATTTTCATTTTCTAAAGTTTCTATAATAAGCACATATTGTGCATAAAATTATTTAAAAAATAAGATTATATCATTATTTTAAAAATAAGTAATGTCCTGAAATCTCATATGAACAACATATTCTAATTTTTTTAAGTTTTATTTATTATTTAATTTATTTAAGTGATCTCTACACTCAACATGGGATTTGAACCTATGACTCCAAGATCAAGAGTCAGATGCCCTACCGACCGAGCCAGTCAGGTGCCCCTAACATATTCCAATTTTGGATGCAGTCTGAGAAAGCATCATTGTTTGGTAGGTAACATTTATACTTTGCCCTTATGCCAAGATGTTCTAAAAAGTGAATCCAAGAATGGTAGTCAGTCAATTGAGCTTTGACCTGAGTCTGTGTTTACACAAGAGAAATGTAAAAAAAAAAACTTTTTTTTTAAAGATTTTATTTATTTGAGAGAGAGAGAGAGCGCAAGCGGGAGGGGACACACCACCAGGGGGCCGGGGGGAGTAGCAGAGGGAGAGGGAGAAGCAGACTCCCTGCTGAGCAGGAAGCCCAATGTAGGGCTCGATTCCAGGACCTGAGATCATCCTAGGACCTGAGATCATGACCTGATCCGAAGGCACACGCTCAACTGACTGAGCCACCCAGGCAGCTCTCTTATTTGCTTTAGTATCCTCATTGACTAGCCCTGGCCCTGGCATGTATGAGGCATGTGTGAGAGAGACTGCAAGTTGTTTACCCCAATCTCCTTCCTCTTCTCCTGGGACACCGACCTCTTCTGCATTTCCCACCTCCCTTGCAACCACGTGACTGAGCTGGAGGTGGTAGGGTGCAAGCAGAAGTGACATGTGCTATTTCTGGACCAAGGTTTTTAAGAAATGTGTTATGTCCCCCTCCTTATTCTCTTTTCCCTTCTACCAGTTGATGCAGAAAACAGTGCTCTAGAGGAGAGCGAGGCCACAGAATGGAAGGAGTAGGGTCCCTGAGTTAGTACATGGAAGAGAGATGCCTGCTGGCTGGAAATGCTAGGGGCTACTGTATGAATGAAAATTAAATTTATATTTTATTTGGGTCATATGTTTTGGTCTATTTGTTACAGTAGCTAGCATTATCCCAACTAATGCAGAATTTAATCAGTGATGAATGAATAATACTACTCCTCAATATTACCATACTGTTTTTATTTTTTATTTTTTGAAGATTTTATTTTTACATAATCTCTATACCCAACGTGGGGCTCGAACTTACAACTGCTAGATCAAGAGTCGCGTAGCGCACTATTTTTAGTTGGAAGAGAAGGCAGTGCTCTCTGTAGAAGAGTAAAACTCTAGCTGTTACTTTATGAGAACATTATCATTAAACCAGGGTCTCTTAGCACCTGCCTAAATTAATGCCCCACAAGAATCAACTTCACTTTCCCTTGGAGAACATTTAATTTCAAACAGTTGGGTGATTTGTCCAATGTACCACAGTTGATTGGTGGGAGAGCCTGGCCCGGGGCCTCCTCAGTCCCAGGTTGTATCAATAAGATAGCAAACAGCTGATTGTTAAATGTTTTTAAAAAATTTTTTTTACATTTGGGGCGCTTGGGTGGCTCAGTCGGTTAAGTGTCTGCCTTCGGCTCAGGTCATGATTTCAGGGTCCTGGGATCAAGCCCCACATCGGGCTTCCTGCTCAGCAGGGAGTTTGCCTCTCCCCTCCTGCCTCTTCTTTCCCCTCCTTCCCCCTGCCCCGTTTGTGCTTTCTCTCGCTCTCAAATAAATATAAAAAAAAAAAAGACAAATAAGATACTTTTCCTGCCCTAGAGGAACTCCGCATCTAGTGGGTGAGACTACACTATACTTACAGAAAGAGTGTAGAGTGTGCTATCAATGAGAGCAAAGCCATGAAGGCAAGTCAGTGAGAACATTGTATACATGTAAGGGGAACAACTAACTCTGCCTGTAATGAAAGGGGGTCATGAAAGATCTTGATTATGTCAGTTCCAAAAACGTTTATTGAGCAACTACGAAGAGCCAGGTACCTATTCTGTGCAGGTTGCTGGAGATACAGATGCAATCCTAGCCCTCAGGGGAGATGGATATACAAGCAAATAAATTCAAATAAATAATTACCCATATAACTAGGGAAAGGGAGAAGTATAGCACATGCTTGGTGGGTTTAATGCTCTGGATTTGGACTCAGGCATAGTTGGGCTTGAAGTCCAGCTTTAACACTGTCAAGTCATTGTGCGACTCTGGGCAAGTTTTCCAACCTCTCAGAGCTCCTCATTTTAAATGAGTTCCTCTTTTTAAAACAAAATAACAACTCCAGCTATGGCAGTACGTAGTCTCAGGAGCCAGAAAGCCTGGCTCTTCCACATACTAACTTTGTGATCTTGGAAATTCATTTAACCGTTCTGGGCTTTACTATCTTCATCTTTAGAACGAGGTGGTTAATAGTACCAAATGCAGTTGGTAGGTATATGTGAATTCAGAGAATGGAAGCATCCGGCAGATAAAAATTGCTCAATAAGCGTTAGGTCTCATCACTATCTACCTCACAGCTTGAAATGGACCCTATATGGGATCATGTCAGTGCCTGGCCAGCATTGAGTATTCAATCAATGGTCACAATTATTATTTTAAGTGATGAGCTGGAGGTAGGATGACCACAGTGTCCTTAAAAGAAGCTGCTGAGAAATCAGAGGGAACAGAATGACTGAGGCAAGTTTCCCTGGCCCGCAGGTTTATTCTTCACCCATCCTAAGACAGAGGAAGCAACAAAGGCTTACGACGTTTAGAAAGACAGCGCTTTCAGTTTCAGGTAGAAGGCTGTTCATTTTCTTATTTGCCTTCTCTGCCTTTTCCATTGGTGAGAGTTTTGAGAATATGCCATAAAATTTAGGTGAAGGAAGGAAAGCATAAATGATTTGCTCCAGTAAAGCAGGGGGAAGGTCTCCCCAAACACAGCATTCATTGGTAAGAGTTTCCAGAACCTTCCAAAATTCTGTCTCCTTTTATAGCATCCCGCAAGTCCAAAGTAATGAAATAAAGGCATGGTAATAGGTAAACACAATTACGGCACCCGGATAGCTCCTTGGCAGGCAGGGGGTTTTTGAGAGCATTGGCTGGGGTCTCATTTTCCATAATCGAGCCCAGCCCTGCTGTGATCACTATAGTATTATGACCTATGGGGCAAAGACAGTACCATACGTGATATTTCATTTTTGGGTAGCTAGGGGTAGTAATGAACCAGTTGCAGTCAAGTGAATTAATCTCCCCAGCTATTCAAAAACGAAACTTCATGTACAGCAATTTGTTCTTCATTGCCTTTCCCCCCACTGTATCCTTTTCAAATTACTCTTCCTACAGAAAAATGGAGAGAAAGAAAAAGAAAACTCAATGAAAGAAATATTTTAACATTTACAAAATGTTGACATCTTTTCTGATCGTCGATAATAATGGCACACGCATCCCATAGACACGCAGCTTAGAGTTCTCACTGGTTAGCCTCAGACCTGATAATGAATCTTAAAAAGTGAAATAAACATGCGAAGAGTTGGTATAACATAGATTCCAGAGCCAATTTCATACAGTTTAAATTATCAATCGGTATTTATCCAAACTCCAAGGAGCACCCTAATCAATCTCACTCAGTAGAATTACTCAATTATTGTGCATTTAATAAATAGAAGTTAATGATTAAAAACACATTATTGAAAATGAAAGACTCGGGCATAGGTAGGTATAGACATATAACACAGCTGTTAATCCTCCATAAATTTGTTTTTAATAACACTGATGTTTTGGTTGCATATAATAACTATTTCATTAAATCTAAATTAAATGCATGGTTAAGCATATTTAAAACATGTAATGTGTTGCTAGCATATTTCATTTTATGTTTCCACACAGTTCTAATAATTTTCCGAATTCAAATTGACGAGGTGTAAGGAAATCCCTGGTCATTGATATGATACCTTCTTTCTGATATCATTAAGGGCTCCAGAAATTTAATATCTTGGAGTTCTAAACACATCACTAGTCAATCAGTGTGCAGGAAAGACAATGTGTTTATCTGCTGGAAAGAAATGCTTATGGACCCAATCGAAAGGGGAAAAAATGTTTTTAAATAATAGTAAAATACGCATTTTGCTTTTTTAAAAAATAAAGCAAAGAATCTAATACTAAAAAAGCTATCTTGGAATAACAATCCAGAGTGTGTTGTTGTGCATGATTTTTCATTTATGGATAGCAGGAGACATTAATATACTTGCCTATGGCTTGTGCATTACTATTCCCAGCTATGCGGAAATGGAACGTGATTTACAGCAACACATTCTTTGTTGCTGTTCCAACATACCTATTGTCTTCCCTGCATTCTGACTGGCTGGCTGGCTGAGAGAGGGGATGGTGCTGGACTGCACTCAATCATTATGGGTGTCTACAAATAGAGTAGGTGTATGTGAACTGGGATTTTTCAGCTTTGTATACCCAGCAAGCCAATCAGAGCACAGAAAGAACAATAGCTGAAGGTTTTACTGCTCTTTAAGTTTCCCACTGATTCCCACTGCGACTGATTATATCACAGAAGTTATATAAAAATCACATTAAATGCCAAGTAAATCAAGACTTTTCATATCTTTTTTTCAAAGCAATGATATTCAGGACAAACACTATACTATGCATGAAGATCACCACCTAGAGATCTAAACTCTTCATTCCAGACGTCGTATTTGAAAATGGAACTAGAGAAAAGTGTAGTTTATTCATTTTGTTATTTTCTGTGGTGCTTGCGTTGCTGTTTTGAAAGCCCACCATAGGAGAGCTCAATTAAGAGCCTTCATAATTTCCACCAGTTAACTTTGATTAAATAGGCTGTCTTGGAAAGGCATTCAGTAAATTTAGGCTGTAAATTACCTGCATTGAGTTTTCAACTTTGAAATTCTGAAATATTAGGGCAGGGACAGGCCATTTCTTTCAGACGGCTTGTACTTTACCAGCTGATTTGGAATAGGTGTACTTCATTTTATCAGAGTGAAGAACAGAGGCAAAAACTTCCCTCTACTGGTTGGAACAACAGGTTCTTTGCAGCAGATGTGGGTAAAGAAGATACACCTCTCTCTACTGTCAGCTGTATTAATACCATTGTGGGATTGGAGGTTCCCTTTAACCAAGTGCTTTTAACATGCGGTAAGAGTGTTAGCTGGCTTTCCATGTCACGTTAGTTGCCAAAGATTAGAGGAAGGATGAGATGAACAGGTTCTCCCCAACATGCTGCTTCTTAGCAGAGGACAAAATTCTTTACAAATAAGCAAGCTCTTTTCCACTGAGCAAAATGGGAAAATCGCTTCTGTTCGACTAGAACCAGTAAACTAAGGAGTTGAACCCATTTAAGGAGATAGTTGGCAATTAGATGCTCACCTCACTCCTTTCCTTGTATTTTTAAGGATGAGGCTGAAAATCTGTTAAGATCTGCAAGTTCTATACTGTCATTTCCACAGAGTATAGTGATGATGAGTTTTTGCTTCCTGCTGTATGACCTCAGCCAAGTTACATTGTCTTCAGAGCCTCAGTCTTCCTTATCTTGGAAATGGGGTTAATAACAGTGTGCACCTCATGAAGTTTTTCTGTAGATTCAATAAGCTAGTGCACGTAAGGCCACGATATAGGGCCTGGCATAGGTAATTGTCAATAAATGTCAGGCCTTAATACTATTAATATTTTACTCAGATGTGTTTACATTGTTTAAAAACATGTATGTTTCCTCTGACTCACTTCACTTAGCATAATACCCTCTGGATCCAGCCATGTTGTTGCAAATGGCATGACATCATCATTTTTTATGGCTGTGTAATATAATTTCTCTCACATGTGGAATCTAAAAAAACCAAATAAATAAACAAACAAACAGAATCAGACCTGTAAATACAGAGAACAAACTGATGGTTGCCAGGGTGGATGGGTGGTTGGCAAAATGGGTGAAGGGGAGTGGGAGATACAGGTTTCTAGTCACGAACTAAGTAAGTCATGGGACTAAAGGCACAGCATAAGGAATATAGTCAGTTGTACCGTAATAGCGTTGTATGGGGACAGAGGGTAGCCGTACTAGCAGTGAGTCTAGCATAATGTATAAACTTATCAAATCGCTATGTTGTACAACTGAAACTAGTGTAACATTGTGTGTCAACTATACTCAAAACCAAACCAAATCACTAGAGGAGAACCAGAAAAAAAAGTATGTTTAATAAAAACAGCTTACAGGGGCGCCTGGGTGGCTCAGTCGGTAAGCGTCTGCCTTCAGCTTAGGTCATGATCCCAGGGTCCTGGGATCGAGCCCCGCGTTGTCATCTGGCTCCCTGCTCCGCAGGAAGCCTGCTTTTCCCTCTCCCACTCCCCCTGCTGTGTTCCCTCTCTTGCTTGTGTCTCTCTCTGTTAAATAAATAAAATCTTTTAAATAAATAAAATAAAAACAGCTGACATTTGTAAGTGCTCCTTTTGACTTTTTTAAACCTTTAACATCAGTTAATTAATTTTATCCAAACATCAGTTCTGTAAGTTGGGTGTAGAATTATTTTATCCTCCCTTGTTTGCCAAGAGGGGTAAAATAAAGAGGAATTAAGTGGCTTGCCTAAGGCATCACTTATGCAAGTACTAGAATCTCTATCTTGACTCATTTACTTCCATAACATGAGTGGGCTTTTCTCTGCAATGCAGAACTGTTTGCAGATTTCAGTTAAAGATTAAGATCCTGATGAGGTTGCAAGTACGTTGGCTGGGGGAAGTGGCAGCACTTACATGCACATGGCCAAATTTGCTTCAAAAAAAAAAATAGTGTCAGCAGCATTCACACTTCTGAATATATTAGGTTTGTAAATCCAGGGTGCAAATTGTTTGTAGAATCTCAATTAAAGCCCTTATAATATTGTCATTCGTAATCAGCTCACTATGAAAACAGGGCTTCCAGAGGGCACCAAAATCATTTGAACTTGTGATCTGTGATAGATTTGAATATTCAGATAAGGTCAGTGGTCAGAGCAGAGGTGACAGTTCTGGTCAATAAACAGGTTTAGTGAGACAAAATCTTTTTGTCTACATGGGAATGGCTTAGAGACATTGGTTCTCGAGGGGGAATCAAAAGATTAAATTCAGCTGCGTTGCCAATTTATTTGCAGGCCAAACAAGTGTGTGATGGAAATCTTTGTGGGGGAGGTGCCAGCCCTGTGAGAAGCCCCTGTTGACAGCACCAGAGGGGACTCCCAAGCAGCTGTCCTGACTGCAGCTGAGACCGAGCTCAACGAGGCCGAGTGGGTGGGGAAGACAGAAAAAGCATCCCAGTGCCAGGCGGAGGCTCTCCCACGTCACGCCAGCCAAGGGAGGGCGAAATATCTGGGCTGCATTGTTTTGCATTGATCCAACCCTTGCTATCTTGTCCCCCACCCTTAAAATCTGCGCCTTGGTCGACAAGCCATTACACACTTCTTCCTGTGAGGACCCCCAGGGGACATTTCCCTCTGGGCTCATGCTAGGAAGATTTGCGTTTCTCCCGAGTGCCTGGTTTACCTTCAGGACTCTGAGCATTCCATGTTTTTCACACTGTGTTCTCAAGAGCCTTGGGGGTCTTCTGGGCTCCTTAAGGAGCTGCTGAGAGGTTGGGAGAGAGTGAAGGGAGAGGAAGGAATGGGCTCTGAGGCCTGTATTCATGCTTCTACCCAGGGAAGCTCCGTTTTTATGTTTCCTGCATTTGGCTTAGATTTTATCTGAAGGAAAGATTCAGTGGTCAACAAGAAGGTTTGGAAACCACCGCTCTCACACCCAATTGCTTCTGTGGCACTGAGAATAAACTCTAACCCATAGCCTGAATGGCCTGTCCTCACCTATCTCTTCAGCCTCATCATGCACCAGGCTGTTAATCACCAGCTGGGCTTCATCTACACTGATCTTCTTTCAGTCCCGAAGGTGAACCAAGGTCTTTCCAAGTTGATGGCTGCTGACTGGAATTCTCCTTTCTCAACCCTTTGCCTGACCATCTCTTTACTATGGGATCAGTTGGGTTCATGTTCAGCTACAGACAACACTGAAACTCAAAGTTTAACAGTGTATTAAACAAGAGACCCTTGTATCTCTCTTAGAGTAGAAGACTGGGATTGGGAGCCTAGAGTTCATCGGGCCTCTCCAGAGTGTTATCTGGGTTTCTGTGTTTCCTCTCTGCCATCCTCAGTACATGCCCATCATCTACAAGATCCCTTCGGGGTCCAAACTGGCTACTGGAGCTTCAACAATCAGGGGGAGGAAGCAGGGGGTGCAAAAGCATGCTCCTCCCAGCTGAGGATGCTTCTCTAGGCAGCTTCCAGAAGTCGACCCAGTATTTCAATTTACCTTTTTAAAAAAGATTTTATTTATCTATCTGAGAGAGAGAGAAAGAGAGCAAGCACGAGCAAGAGGGAGGGGCAGAAAGAGAGGGAGAAGCAGGCCCCCACCCAGCATGGAGCCTGACTCGGGGCTCAATCCCAGGACTCCAAGATCATGATCTGAGCTGAAGTCAAGACTTACACGACTGAGCCACCCAGGTGCCCCTCAATTTACATTTTATTGCCCAAAACTTAACCATGCGGTCATCTCCAGCTGCAAGGGAAAGTGGAGAATTAATGTTTTATTGGGGGAACAATGTGCCTGGCTAAAGATTGGAGTCCTATTATTAAGATTGGGGGCACCTGGGTGGTGCAGTCGGCTAAGCATCTGACTTTTGGCTTCCTCTCAGATGGTGAGATCCAGCCCCATGTCATCGGGCTCTGTGCTTAGCGGGGAGTCTGCTTAGGACTCTCTCTCCCTCTCCTTCTGCCCTTCCCCACCCCCCACCTCAAATAAATAAATAACTTAAAAAAAAGATTGAAATTCTGTTATTAAGAAAGAAGGGGAAAGTGGAAACAAGGAGGCAATTCAGGGAGGACTCAGGTTAAATTTCACTTCCCCCAATCTAAAGCTTGATCTTCCCTAATACTTTCTCTCTTAGAATGCTATTTTTCCTTTATGGAATTTTTATAATTTATTACTATATGTCTAATTGTTACAATTTATCTGCATAGCTGGATGGTAAGTTCTCCAAGGGGAAAAACTGAGTCTCTTTCTATCCTAGGCTGTAGCATCAGTGTCCAACAAAGTGCCTTTCTTCTAATAGGTGGCATAAATATTTGACATATAAGCAAATGAATGAATGAATGATATTTTCCTGATTGTATTGGTTGCTAGAAAGTTCAGAGCCAAATTTGTGGATTAACTTCAAGAAATGTTCAGGACTCCCTGGAGGGCATTTAGGTCACTAAGTTCACTCTAGGCTCTCATTTTTTTACTCCTAATTTTGGTTTTCTTTAATTTCCTAATGTATTTAGTAAATGTGCCTACATTATATCGATTATGTATTTTAGAGGCTCACCTTAATTCATTTGGAAATTAAGGAAAAGGGCATAGATAAATAAACAGTAAAGGACAGATTAAGTATTCAGCAAGAAGGCTATAAACACAATTTTTTTAAGTGTGGGGGAAAAAAAGGTCCAACAACTCTAAAAGATAATAGACGTCTCTTTCAGTGTATTGTTTGATGGCCCCAGTTCTGAGATGCATTAATGTTAGTAAAGAATAATTAACTAACCATAAAACAGGATGTTGTTTGAAAGTAACTAGTAAGCAGCAGGATCACACTTAGGAAGCTAAGGATGGTTAACCTTTGCCTGGGTTATAAAATGGCCCATTTGAGAACTGTTGCCACTGGATATATTACCTGGATATCAATTGGATTATTGAGTGAGAGGTTTTGCATGATGTCTAGTATGATGATATATATCTGGTTACAAACTGTTTATGACAAGTGGAAAAGCCAATAAAAGATTAATGCAGATTTAAATAGATTTTTCTTCTTTACTTGAGTCGTGGTTAATTTATGCATCTATAACTCAGTACCTGTATATTTAAAAGAGATGCTAGTTTATTATTTGTAATGAAGACAGACGGCTGTTGAATATGTAAGTGAAATTGTAATGCTGACATTGGAGCTGCTTTTTAAAGGGGATTTTCTGTTCACTGAGATTTTTCATTGGAATTTTTATTTGGTGCAAACTTTGACAACTGAACCTTAGTTTAATTTGGCAACGTCACAGATCAAAAGAGAAGTCACTCTCATGAACGTAAAAAATTAAATTGCAAATAAATTGTATTTCCTTGAAATTGCGACTTTTCTTTGATTTGTCATGAAGTACACACCCTGGGGTAATCATTTTTCTTTAGATTTTTTTTTTTTTTTACTTAAAAGTAAGTTTTACTTATTGTCTTTAAATTATTTCACTGACGGGTAGCTTGAAAGTTTTTGTGGACAGGGACATCTGTCTCCTAGGCTTCTTTTGCCTTTCTTATAGTGCTTAGCACATGTTAGGTACCTGGTAGAGGCTTGATAAATTCTTAGAGTTTGATTGAATTTCTTTCCTTCCTTCGTTTTTTTTTTCTCCTCCCTTTTTTTGTCCCTCCTTCCCACCTCTCCTCCCTTCCTCCCTCCCTGCCTTCAACTAGCATTAATTGAGTAGCTACTATATTCTGGGATCCTTGCAGGGAATTAGGATACGAAGATGAATAAAATGTGGGTCTCATGTCTTAGGTTAAGTAAAGGTTGAGGAACTGGTATATCAGCACCTGGATGATGCAGTACTGAAGACTTCTCTGCCCAGTATGCATGACATGGTATCACTCTGAAGCTAAAGTAAGGGGATTCAATGAGAAGACACTGACTTGTCCACCATGGATGGTTAACTGAGAGAAGCAATGTAGGGAAAATGGCCTGCGAAGTATAAAGTGCTGTAAAATATATAATTATCATAAATTATGTACATGTCAATCCCCCCACCATGAAAATATTAGGTATTTTATCTTGTTCATCTCTGCATCTTCAGCACACTACAGGCATACATATTAAGCACTCATAAGTACGAGCTTGGGTAAAATATTGATTTTTTTTTAGTATTATAATCATCGTTACCCATACTATTTAACTTGTATCTTGTTGTTTTGTTTTATCAGGATACTGATATAGAAACTCAAGGGTTTTTTTAAGTTTTTATTTAAATTCCAGAAGCGTTAACAGTGTTATATTAGTCTCAGGTGTACAATAGGGTGATGCAACACTTCCAATGTAACACCCGGAGCTCATCAGCACAAGTGCCCTCCTTACTCCCCATCACCTACTTCACCCATCTCCTACCCACTTCCGCTCTGGTACCCATCCGTTGTTCACTATAGTTAAGTCTGTATGAAACCCAAGTTTATCCTCAATCTGTGAGTGCTGACTATCCTGGGGTGCCTAGTGGAACCACCTGCAGGAGTTTAGCCAGAGCTCCTTTGCGCATCACTTGAACCCTAGATCAGAGGCAGAGAAAATAGACTAAAACAAAACACAACAAACCAAAACAAACACAAATACAATAGAAACCACTTGTGGTTGACTAGATTTGGTCAGGGCTAATGAAAACTATTAGCCCACTGACTCTGTGATTTCACCTCATTTCAAATCGATGAGCTATTTGTTTCACATACAACATCAAGCTCAGTTGTATTTACACGGAAAACGGGGCTATAAAAGGAAAATACCTTCCTTTGTTTTGAATTCTTCAAAGTCCTACTGCCTGTTCGCGGGGCTCCTATTTTGTGTCACTTGATCAGATCATTTTTGCTCATATGAACAGTGGACAAGCACAGTGATAGATGCTTTATACACATGATTTTCTTACTTTAACCTGTAGGAACACTTGTGAGGTTGGTGTTATTACCATCACCATTTTACAGAAGAAAACACCGAGCCTCAGAAAGGCTTGCACAGGGTTATGAAGCACTTTAGCCGTATAACTAGAATTAAAATCTCTGGAACCCAACTCATTATTATTTTAATATATGCTTTTTTTGTCTTGTTTTCTTGTTTTTGTATGTCTTTTTAAAAACTGTCTCAACTTTCACTTTGAAAATTTCCACGCATATAAAAATTTTCAAGGTAGAGTATAATGAGTGTCCATATCCCCTCCACCTAAATAATGCAATTGTTAACATTTTCCCACATCTGTTCGCCCTCTTTAACCGCACACACATGCATGTGCACAAACCTCTCTCACTTTTTTTTTCCTGAGCCATTTGAATGTAAGTTGTGGAGATGATGATGACACTTCATCCCTATATATTTTGGCAGGCAACTCCCAGGAGGAAAGACATTCTTTCATATAACTCACAATAATAGTACCATCATCCTAGCTTAAAAAAATTCTTTTAAGTGATAGAAATTCCATAATATCATCTAATATCCAGCCCGTATTAAAATCGCTCCAATTGACCCTAAAATATCTTTTATGTCTATAGTATATGTGTTTGTACCTATTACACTGTATTCTCCCTTAGATTTGGCCCTCTGGGGGCTTCCAAGGAAACAAGGTCAAAGCCTTGTTAGATAAAATACCTACTAACACATGCCATTTGAAGCTTTAACAAGACAGTCCTCCTTCAAATTTATAACAGACCTCTATGTTTAAAAACCTGACAAAACCAAACTAACCATGGCTAGTTAGGTGATTACAGATTCCTACCTCTGGTTTCATCTCTTAGTCCAAGGCTTTCTCTTCTTTCTCCTTCTTTTCCTCCTCTCCTCCTTCATTTTCTTTTCGGCTTTATTGTACTTAATTTTTGATAGCATCTAAAATATAAAATAATACTTATTCTGAAATAGTACTTGAGATACTTTTTATGCCTACATTTAAAAAATACTATTTTCCTTATAAAAGTCATACATTCTAATTGAAGAAAATTTAGAAAACTCATAGAGAGATCTATTTTAAAAATCTATTATATTTCCTCCATCCATACCTTGTCACTTATGCATTCCTTTCCAGTTTTTTCTATGCACAGAATGCTTTAAAAACAATTATAATATACACATACAATTTTGCACTCTCCTTTTTTTTTCCCTACTAAATTTTGAAACAAACATATTTATTGTATAGCAGTTAAGAACATGGGTTTGGGGGCGTCTGGGTGGCTCTGTCGTTAAGCATCTGCCTTCGGCTCAGGTCATGATCCCAGGGTCCTGGGATCGAGTCCCGCATCGGGCTCCCTGCTCCGCGGGAAGCCTGCTTCTCCCTCTCCCACTCCCCCTGCTTGTGTTCCTGCTCTCACTGTCTCTCTCTGTCAAATAAATAAATTAAATAAATAAATAAATAAAAGAACATGGTTTTGGAGTGGGATTATAGGGGTCCAAATCCTGATTCTGCCACCTACCAGCTATGTGACCCTGGGTAATCATATAACTCATCACCCAAATGGGAACACATGAGAGTGAGAGGGGGCACTGCTCATAATTAGTCCAAGACATCAGACAAAAGGCAAGACTGTCCCAGAATTTATGGTTACCACATCTCGGCAAGTTGCCCAATGCTTAACGCTCAGCTTCCTCATCTGCCAAAGACTGTGGAAAAAAGAGCACATAGCTTAGTGAGTGTGCAATAAATGTTAGCTATTATTATGGTCTTTATAGACATCATCTTTCATGGTGGTGTGATACTCCCCTAGAAGACACATCGCAGTTCATGTCATATTTGGGAGCATCTTTCTGCAGTATTCTGGTGCTTCTCTGTTCCTCTCTCCACTTCCTGATACTTCCCTGACAGATAGAGCCCAAGACCTTGCTCCCCATTGGTCATCATGGAGACTTGTAATAGCCCTGCTCGTAATACGGATGGCCCTGCCCTATCCCCATTTCACAGAGTACAAATCCTTAGTCTTCAAGGTTATACCTTTAGAAAGTGGTGGAATAGACAGACAAGTCTCCTCTCTTTATCCCCATGTTTATCATGATCTCTGTCTATTCAGAGTCTTGTGATAATGACAGTTGCTTCAAAGAAAACCCCACAAGAAAGAAGACAATCATGAACAACTTTTTTTCAGAGAGAATGACAAAAATTACTACTACTGCTTGGCTTTCATAAGCAAGGCAAAAGCATAATAGGGTGAGAGACAGATTGGCACTCAGGATTCCCTACTAATCCACTCCTTCGCCTAAAGAAATCAGCTCCAGAGCTCCAGAGAATGGAATCTATGTTCACCACCTAGACTTCTGAGATTAGTCTGTTACACTCTTAGTCCAACCGCCTAGTAACTCCCACAGAAGCAATGCTCATCACCTGTTGCCAGATCCCTCCCCCCAAGAGGAGTTGTCAGTAAGACTTCTCTCCACTTTTGTTAAGGATGTGTGGTTTGAAAACTACACACACACATACACACACACACACATGCACGCACACACATAATATCTACACACACACCTATACATATCTATATAATATATATAATATCTATACACACATAGAGAATATCTACACACAACACACATGGTGTTTTTAACAAATCTTTCTCTATTTACAAAATATAAAATCCTAGAGGGCAGAGATGGCATTAAAATCATCATTTTATCTCCGTTGTCCGAGACAAGAAATGGTCACTGAATATCCTCAATAAATATTTGTCAAATAATGAATGCATCAGTGAAGAAAGGAAGGAAAGAAACTGAGGCTGGACACCTTTCCTAGGATCTTCTAGCTGGTTATGATCATGTCGATGATGACTATGGTCCTTTTGGTCAGAGACTATTGTTTGGAAAACAACAGGATTCAGGGTCCTCTGTTTCCATTGAGCTAAACTGTGATCTACAAATGCCATTCCAAATACGGGACATGATGCATAACCGATACTAACACATGCCATTTGAAGCTTTAACAAGACAGTCCTCTTTCAAATTTATAACAGTCTATGTTTAAAAACCTGACAAAACCAAAATGTGTTCTCCATAAATTATAGTGGCACCATTCCTGCTGCTGAAGTGAAGGTTGTGTCAGCATTTCCATTATTCTGTGGATCGCTGTGTTTCAGGGCTTTAGTTCTTGGCTATAAAAATGCACCTTGGGTTTAAAACTGGCAAGGAACACCTCAGCCTTGGAACAAATTTGCTTTACCAAATTTTTTTTTTTTAAGATTTTCTCTATTTGACAGAGAGAGAGAGACAGCGAGAGAGGGAACACAAGCAGGGGGAATGGGAGAGGGAGAAGCAGGATTCCAGTGGAGCAGGGAGCCTGATGTGGGGCTCGATCCCAGGACCCTGGGATCATGACCTGAGCTGAAGGCAGATGACTTCTGAGCCACCCAGGCGCCCCTTCCTTTACCAAATTTTGAGAGCAAAACCTATTTGTTTATTTCCCCCTTTGTCAATGACTTTAGTGAAGAGAAAACATCCATGAATTTCATTTCCAATTTCATCTCTCTCTTTTTTAAAGCTGGATAGTTTTGGATCTTTACTGAACAATGGTAAAGTCTTGTTTTTGGAGTTAGGGAAGACAAAAATTTTAGTAAGCCTTGTTTTTAAAGAAAGACATTGTTCTGAAACCAGCCGCTCCCTTCCTCCTCATTCTGATTTCATTACGAAGGGTTAACAATGGTTTTATTTTGACATGGGCAAATCAGATTGTTATGGTTGGTGGTGAAATTTGATTATCTGATTAGGTTAATAACCTCTCAACAACAGACTTTATTCTGTAGCTATTAGTTAGGTATAATTTCCCATTGGCTTCCTGGAGAAATCATTTAGTATAACTTCATACAGTTAATTAAATTTCTTTACTTTCATTTAAGCATGTATTTATTTGTGGTCCCTTGAGCAAGTAATGTTTTTCAGGATGGCTCTTGCTAGTGTTATCAGAATGTCAATTTTTAGAAAGGGAGCTACAACTATTAATTTGGTAACATAAAACATTTAAATGGCTTTAAGGTTCTGGTGCTCATCCATACGAACTATAGCTTCCCCTAAAATCAGAAGTTACTTATCTCAAATTTTATTGATTCTTCTTGAGTTTTATATGTAGATGCATGTGTATACTTTCACTGTAATTATATTGTTTGGTTTTTCTCAATAACCCCCTGTGCTATCCAACCACAAGGCAGGGTGGAAAGGGATAGAACCCATCCTCAACAGTCAGGGAGGGCTTCCCAGAGGAGGCAATATCTGACCAGAACCCCAAAGCACGGGTAGGAGTTAGGAGGCTTTGCAAGGGAAAAATGCATTTTAAATGAATAAGACAGGAGTCTTCAATACTCTTCAATAAAAGGTAAAAAAGTGTCACAAAGTAGTTTATTTTCTAGGTTTAAGCAAAATATACAATTTTGAGGTGGAAAGGGATATGCAAACTAGTGGTTTACTAGTCACTAGAATGAATACTGTTTTTTAAAATCAGGACTTCTGTGCTGCTGAGATCATATGGAAGCAACAGTAGCAGGTGGCCTGGCCATGCAGGGGTTTCTCACTCTCAGCAGAGAATGTTGCTGCCACTCAAAGTCACCAGGGGCTGGAAGAGCTCCTGCTGAGACCCACATCATCTAACAACACACATGCTTAGAACAGGGAAATGTGCATTTTCAGGAGAGGGAGAGACAAACCTTTTGTTTAGCTGATTGGCATGCCAGAGTGTGGGATACACGTACTCCTGGAAGAAAGGTGTCAGGTGTCGGGTGTCTGGGGCCCCAAATCCTCAGCCCAGGTGATCCATCAGAGGAAGGTCTCCATGGCAGCTATTTTTACTGGGGGAGGGGTGTTAATATTTCTTTTTGCATTTAAAAAATAATAGAAATCGTACTGAATTGGGGAAGGTTGCTAGAAGGTTTAAAAGGGACTGTATACAGTATATACCTAATATTACTATATATATATATATATATATAATAGTCGTTACTAAAGGAAAGGTCTCAAGGTGATGAAGCTGTTCAAATCAGGATGACTATAGTTGTCCTTAGCACCACCTTCCAAAGTATAATGTGGGATGATTTCTCACGCCGAGTTCTGGAGGGCTGAATAATAAGGGATGGTTGGTAATCACCACCTGGGAAGGGAGTGGGAACTGGGACAACAGATGTAAAAAGTTTAGCAGGTGCTCCACACAGGGGAGGAGAGTCAATGAGAGCTGTGTTCTATCTGAGCAGTACTGATAAGGGCCAAGAGCCCCAGGCTGTCTCTACCACTCCCCCGTGAGAGGTGAGAGGGCCTGAGAACCGGAGCCAGCTGCTTTCCCACTTGCTCCCAGGCCTCACCGTTCCAGAGTGGCCAAGGAGGCTTCTTGAAATAATCAGCTGCCAGGGCCTCTGGGGCAGCAAGAAAGGGAGAGGCCTCCTGGCCCCCCGTGTGAGAAGCAGTGTCACTGACCTGACCACTAGGAGGCGGGATCACATTATCTAACCCACTGGTGGGCTCACCCAGGTGTCTAAGCAACTTTTAAAAAGAATCTGCTCAGTGTCCAAGAGTAGTAACCCACCACCGTAGTTCATCAAAGATAGTCTGCTTTTGAATTCTGGCTCTGCCACTTACTATTTGTAGGCTCCTAGGGAAGTCCCTAACCTCTGCGGGCCTCAGTTACCTCATCTGCAGAATGGGATATCTGCTCCCAGGGTAGTTGTGTGAATTAGAAATGATTATCTGGCACTCAACAGGTCCTCGGTAAGTAACAGCTATTACTATGTGTGAAATGGGCAGTCCCCTCAATGTCCCTAAATCCTCTCCACCCACACACCACTTGGGCAGATATAATCCAGTTTGGGCAGCTCAAGGGTAACAGAGTTGGAAACATGAGCCCCTGTTAAGCAGCCCCCAGCTGCTCACTTTGGAACACGCTGAAAGAGATGGAGGGAAGAGGCAGGGGGCTCCGCATGCCAAGCGCCAGGGCAGGACCCCGCCTGAAGAATAGCGATCTCTGCCCTCCTTTGGGAAACAAAATAGTGTGTCCTTAATCCTCTTTGGGGGAGAAGGCACAAGAATTGTGCCCAGAGGAGAATGTGAGAGTCTTGGGTTCTCCACTGAGTCTGTGAACAACCAAGCTACTCTCAGAAGAGAAGGAGGGGAGTGGGAGACCTTTGAAGAGAAAGACCTGGAGAGTGTAGGGGGCCATTCGCTGCTTCTCCCCCTCAGGTCAGCCGCCTGAGGCTGTCCACACCGGCAGCTGCCGCTCTGTGGTCTAACCAGTGTGAGAGCCAGAAGAGACCAGAAGAGACTCAAGCCTAATGGTGCCCATGGATGAAGTCTATCTGACCTATGTTCCAGACTTTCTTATGGCTAGGGCTCTGGATGGGGATTCGGAAGACAGTCTGTACCTCACTTTGCCTTTCAACATTGTGACTGCTCTTATTGACACAACCAATTTCAAATCCCAAACCCCAGCTATAAAGAAATGGGAAATATTATGTTTCATGTTCTGGTCTCTGAAGGACAGGAGGAATCCAGAAGGACTGTGGCTTGGAAGATGAGTGAGCCAGCCCTCCCAGAGGTGCCAACATTTAAGAGGTCCAGAGATTTCACAGAAAAATCCAGATTTTCAGCTTTTCTTAAAAATTTAGAGGACATGGGGGCACCTGGGTGGCTCAGTTGGTTAAGAGTCTGACTCTTGGTTTCAGCTCAGGTCATGATCTCGTGGTTGTGGGACTGACCCCACATAGGGCTCCCCGCTCAGTGCACAGTCTGCTTCAGATTTTTTTTCTCCCTCCCCATTTGCACCTCCCCACTCATGCGCCAGTGCTCTCTCTCTCTCAAATAAACAAAAAATCTTAAAAAAACCCCACAAAAACCTTAGAAGACATGAAAGCAATAGGCCTTCAGTCTCATGTCATCAGTCTGCTGATGCTGCACTTCACTGTGCCTTTAGACAGGCATTTGCTCTTCTGTGCCCCACTGGCCCCACCTGCTTGGCCCCTGAAGGCAATGGGGTTTGCAAACCCCACCTTAGAGACTGCCCCCTCCAGCCCCAACCCCCAACCGCCAAGGGCCAGAGACCAATTGCTTGGTCTGACTTCTCACCTTACCAATAAAGAAGGTGAGCCCCAGGTGAAGGGGCTTGCTCTGGGTCCCAGGGCTCATAGGTGGCAGAGGGGAGCCTGGAACTCATGCTTCTGAATCCCTGGTGCCCTCCTGTTTCACCATGTCGTTCTGCCTTCACTCGATGTTACATAAACCACGGTCTGGGTCAGGGAGACCGAGAGTGGAACTAAATGCACCTACTTTCCCCTTCAAGCTTGGCAAGACTAACCTTTGGGATGGCTATGCAATATCCAATTGGTGGTCCTGTGTTTTAAAACAACAGTTTAATTATGTTCTTTATTCTCTGGTTTAAAAGGCAGGGAAGAGTGTAACATATTCACCACAAAACCATTAACATTTACTAAAAAAGTTTTAATGCTATAGGGAAATTAGGCTCTCTAGAATGAACTCATTCCCCGAGGGTTTCAGATGGCCAAGGTCTGACAAAAACGACACGTATCTGGAGAGCACCTTTCACTTACCCAAAACAACTTCATGGGTTGCAGTGGATTGAAATATTTTTAATTTTTTTATTATTATGTTTAAAATCATGTAATTCTCCTTCAAATGCGATCTTACTTGAAAACCCAATATATAAAAGAGATCAAAGCACATCCTCCTGGGTGATGCTGAGCTGTGGGACTTTGGGTCGTACCCAGGCACCCTGTCTCCTCACCACCCACCAGTACCCACCCTGGAGGCCCTGCCACCCAGCCAGGCCAAGGCTCTTCAATGTTTGCTATCTCTCATCAGTCACAGAATAACCAGAGAAGTTGAGTAAAATGCAGATTCCCCAGCCCCATACTGACCCACTGATTCAGAATCTCTTAGTCCAGGCCAGGGAACCTGCATTTTAACAAGCTCCCCCAACGGGGTGATTTTTATGCTCACTTAAGCTTGAGAAACTCCATCCCGGGGTTCCAGGGAACACAGTTTGTAAATGCACTCATTCTCTTCCTATTGGTCTACCATGACAGGTTGAGCAGGTATTGAGGTATTGCCTTGATTTCACAGTTGACTTTAGACATGCCCAAGGTTGCCCACCAGCTGCACATTCTTCCATGAGACAACACTTGGTGTGTGGACAGGGTTGAAGTAGGTACCTGTGGTGATGTGAGCCCAGGTCCACATTCTGTCAAAGGTGGTAACTCCTTCCTCCCAATGAGGCCACTACATTGTCTCCAGCCTCCTCCCCTTACTTCTCAGGGAAAGGGAGAGGTGTCACACAGTGATGGCCCTGCATTTGAATTCTGACCCTTCTGTGTACCAGTCAGGAGCCACAGAAAGGACTGGAAGGGACATGCGTAAATGGCTCTTCGGAGTGCCTAACACCCAGTGCTTAATAAAATGGGAGCTGTTATTACTATTGCTCTTAAAGGGTGGCCTCCCGCACAGCGGGGCCCGCTGAGGCCGTCACCTCTGGCATCGCTCCGGGTCAGAGCGTGGGTGAGCGGACTGGGTCGTCCCCGGCGGCAAGGCCTCACCCACCGGCTGTGTAAACACCCCGCGGGACGCCTGGGATCCCACCTGCTCCGCTAGCCAGCGCGTCCCCGGTCCGGAGCGCAGATTTCTAGGAGAAAGGGCCAGCTCCGAGAACCAAAGGAGGATTAGTTTTCCTTGGTGGTTTCGACCTCCGCCCTCCCCCGAGGGAGACCTTTGTTTTGTAGATGTCTCTTTTCCCTTGCAGCGTCTTCGGGCAGAGTCTCTGTTGTCTGTTGAAAGGGATCCTCCAGCGGGAAGGGAATCCCCAAGGTCTCTGCGGGGCTCCAGGCGGCAGAGTCAGCGGGGCCCAGGTTCACGCCTGTCTTTCTACTTCCCCTAATCCTCTCTGAGAAGGTGGCCCAGGAGAGAGACCAGTGGGCCCCCAGCCTCTGTCCTGCAGTCCTTCGCAGGATCCTCGCTAAGAAAGGCTCAGGACAGCTGTCCAAGCGGGTCCTACAGCCCCGGGGCCAAGCTCCTTTGCAACTGCAAACCCCGCTAGTTCAGAGCAGTGCGGAAACCTTTCCGATGGGTGGGTGTCCCCTGCACGAGAGCCTTACAAAGTAGGAAGGCCTCTTCCCACGGCGTGGGCCCCAGGACAGGTGTCTGAGACCCGCTCAGAAGGTGTCTAAGACAGCAGGTCTCAGAGAGTTGGGCCACTCCCAGATTTGAGACATTTGGGCCAGTGGGAACCTGAGAGAAAAACTATCTCCTGCGAAAGGGTGGGTCCTCTGGCTACCAGTCAGAGAGGGCCTGACAGGAAGGAGGGGAGGAAGAAGGGAGAGGACCCTGAGTACCCCCTCTGCCCACCTTGGGGAGGGGAGGGAATCCTCCCTGTAACAGGAAACTGACCAGGCACTTCCTCACTCTCAGTCTGGAGGAGTGTTGCCTAGCACCCCTGGGTCACGTGACTCTCCAGTCCCCGACTCCCACATGTACCCACTGCTTCCCTCCTCAAATCTCCAGGAGTCTCCCCTTCTCTTTGCTCCCGCTGTCACCTTCACCTTCCCTTTCCTCAAGAACTCAGCCCATTCACTGAACTCAGCCTCTGGCTTCTGGGGTGACCCCACAAAAAGGTAAAGCTCTCTCTTGTCCCTGCTTCTAGCCTCTTCTCTATTCCTGGCAAACTTCCAAGTTATGGCCCATTTACGTTGTTTTGGAACTCTTTTGTATGTGTGTCTGTTGATCATCCTAGACTGAACTTCTCACCTTATTATTTTGGTCTTTCTAGTGTCTACAACAGAGCCTGGCACACAGTAGGAACTTAATATCTGTTTGATGGATTGCATGCTCGATGGATGGATACAAGCATCTCACAGTTACTGAGCATCCCAGAGCCTGTGCCAAGTCCAGGGAGTGTATGCATAAGTGAATAGAACACACGGGGGGCCTTGTTGCCACAAACACCCCCGAGCACAGACAGCGCATGGATACAAACTGGGGCAGGTGCTGTGAAGGAGAACGGTGCAAGGGTGTAAGACTCAAGAACAGGGACCTGCTAGCAACTGGAGGTTTAGGAAGAGCTTTGGGAGGATGTGGGGGCCAGGCGTAGGTGGGCAAGGAGGCCAAGGGAAGGGCAAGTGAGGAGGCCCTAACAGGGTAAGAGCTGGACCACTTAAAGAGGACAGATGTGGCTGCAGTCACGTGAGCAAGAAAGAGGGGCATGGAAGGGCCAGAGAGGCCAGAAGGGGCCAGATCATCAGGGCCTTTCAGTAGGAGTTTCCCCAGGATGATTGTGCTTGGCACCTGTTGTCCTGGCAGAGTTATTAATGGTACCCCTTTCTCACCCTCAGAAGTCTCCCAGTTTCAGTGATAATTGTAAGGTCACCCTACTCACGGGGCATGTGAAGAGGTTTATCTACCTCCTGAGCTTAATGGAAAGGTAATGAAGAGTTTTAGGCAGGACAATGACATAGCATTCATTGAATGTTGAATGCAAAAGGATTGGAAAAACTTTCATAAGTAAAAAAGGAAACCAAACAGAAGAGGATGAGATACAAGAAAAATCTAGGGCGGAGGAGAGCAGGTTCATAGCTGGGAAGGGCTAGAGGTGGGGAAAGATCCTGGATGTCTCAACCTGTTGAGTGATGTTACCAGATGCTTTCTTGAAACAGTGAAATAAATAAATGGTATAAAAGAATGAGATAAGATGTTCTAAACTGAGGAGGAAGTGGGAACGATTGGGCCTTTTCTATTTGGCTTTATGGACAGAAGCTGGGCTTCAAATCAACCTCATTTATTAAATATCTGCTCTGGGCTAGGTACTACCAGAAAAAGAAGCAAGTACAAACCCAAGAAGGAATGGAATAAGTATATAAATGGAAATAATGTATATAAATTATTATACATATCGTTACATAATACATTACATACTATCACTACTGTAAATGTGAATATTATTACATACTATGTACATAATTATTATGCATAATATTATACATGTTATATAGGTGGAGATAATTATATATGGTAAGAAAATGAAATAGAATAGGAGGGCTAAAGGTGAGATGGTGAGGCCTATACTGTCTGAATGACTGGTGTAGACCGTGTGTGTGTGGTAGGAGCAGAGAGGAGGTAAGGAGGTCAGTAGAGCAATTTGGAGGAGGTGGGATAAAGGTCCTTGGAGGAAGGGTTGGTGGGGGGACTGTTGGAGGCTTCCAGAGGAGAGCCATGCTGTGACTCAAAGCCCCCAGGCTGCCAAATAAATGCTTTTGGCCTGTATTTATTGAACACTGACTATGTACCAGGCTTGTTCTAAGTGCTTTACAAGAATTCATATGTATATTTAATTCTCACAACAGTTGTATGAAGCAGGCACATTTAATTTCCACTTTACAGGTAAGGAACTGTAGGCACAGAAACTTGGGCATAGGGGTTGCTGTGCCCTTTCCCCCTGCCTTTCCATCTCCATTGCCTCCCCTACAACCCCCCAATGGGATCCTCCAAGGTCTTGAGGGCAAAGGCAGTGTGGAATTTCAAAATTTCCAAGAGGCACAAGAATGGGACCCTGATTTTTGTCATGTAAAATCGGTGTGAACATCTTCCTCTATCATTATTACTGGCATCCTAATCTGGTGTTTATAAGTTATTCTCCTTTCCACCCCCTTTTTTTTTACAGGCCTGGCAACTAAACTTCAGCCAGGTTAAGTGACTTGCTTGTAAGGAGGAGCCCCAGGATTTGAATCCAGGTTAGTCTGACCCCAGAACCTAAGTTAGTAACTGCTGCTCTGCTAAATTCTTCTGATTAAGATGGTATTTTATTAGAGGTCCAACTATACCCACTTATTTAGAATGATTATGTTTTCTCTTAAACAAATTAAGATGCTTTTTGTTGTCGTTAGTAGTGGTAACTCTATATGACACTTGGAAAATCCAATCTTGAAACCTGCATCTGTGGAAATTCCTGACTCTTTGAAATTAGACAGGTGTGGATTCAAATTCTGGCTTGCTAGTTCTATGATCTCTGGCAACCCTTTTGCTCCTCGGTCCTTTTATCTATAAAACTGGTACAATAGTACCCTTCCCGTCCCTTGTTGGACTGTAGGCAGGGTTTAAGATCATGAATATAGAACACTTGGAGTGTTCTCCATTAATAGCAACTTTTGTTATTATCAGCAGGACCCAGATCATTTCCGTAAAAAGTCACTGGTGAATCTCTTCTCTTTTTTTGAAGTGGCAAGTTTGTTTCCAGTTTGTGGTCACTGCTTGCAAGGCAGGCTGCAGAGGAGACTGGCCACTCGCCTCCAACCTGCATGAGCCAGAGGCAGGCAAGACCATCATCTTCCACATTTGTCATCAGACTTGATGGATAGTATTCCCAAGTTAATGCCATAAATGCTGTTTGGAAATTACAAGTCCATGCTGCTGGTGGTCCAGCCAAAAAAAGAATTAATGTATAATCATGAATATAAATTTCATAGATAGTATTATTGTCATGCACGGTTTGAGTTATGGTACGTATGGGGAGTGGCTTGTAGAACAGAAAACTATGTCGCTATAACTCAGTGTAAGTCCAATGACAATAGTTTTATCTATCGCTTTGTTATAAATCAATCGATATCCTGTATTAAGTGAACAGGTCTTACCTCCCCCACTGCACAGGGTGGAGTGGCAGGGAGGGCTCTGAGCTTTGTTGAGGGCATGGCCAGTGCTGACTCATGTCGATGGGAAGGCAGAAAAGAGAGGCTTTGGGAAATGCTTCATGAACTCCAAACGCCTTGGTTCACGCGACAACATGACCCTATCTATAAGCATTTTAAAAAGTAAATGACATACGCAAGGCTTTAAAGATAGGCCTTTTGCTTGCATTTTGTCTAAAAGGACTGTTTTCAGAACGGGGAAGTAGTTACTAATTGCAGAAAGGACTCTGAAACAGCATCAATCCTGCAAGAGCCAGCGTGCATTTGAAGGCCTCTCTAAATGCCATGAATTAGGTAGTATATCTTTCCTGTTAATCTATATTGGTTCCCTCCCAAAGGCAATTGACCCTGGGGAAAGGTAAAGCAGAAGGAATCTGAGTACCACTGAGCTAGCATATAACTGGCTTTGAAAGTGCACTGCTGGGGAGAAGGATGCCGAAATATCACAGGGAGCAGTAGCTTGAGGAGAAAAGAAGATGGTTTGAAGTCGGTGGAAAGTAATTTTGCCAAGTGCAGAGTTATCTAGTTAACCTATTGTTCAACATAATGAAAAAGTAGGGCTATTCTGGAGTGTGTTACAGTATGTAGTTTGTCAATTACCCAATCAGGGGGCAGTGTTCATTCAGCCAGAATTGAGGGCATTACCCATACTATTTTATTACTATTAAGCCTCAACTTGGCATATTTTTATATAGACTATAGGGTGTTTAATAGCCATGCAAAGTAGGACTTTCTTCATCCTTTCTGGCCTAAGTCCATTGTCACTGGGCTGCACTGGTTTTTGTCCTTGCAATTAAGGTGTTAGAATATGCAGTATTTAGACTTATGAAGTGATGGTCCCTTAAGAATTGTGATGGTCCCTCAACTTAAAAAAACGGTAGGGACCAGTGAACAGAGAGTAAGAAAAACAGCCTAGGAAGGTAGGGTAGCCACCTACTAACAATCCAGAATTCACCTTACACTCTGTGTAAAAAAAAATCTGCACTTAAAGTCTGCTGTATGCACCTAAAAATCTCCTTCACCCCTAGGTGTCCCTGCATTTAATAGAACCAAGAGTGAATTTTAAACGCCTCTTAGGAAAAAACTGTGTTAGATCATGTTAGCATATAAGCAACTTAAAATCATCATTATTTTAAAAAATGTAGTTTTAAATTTTAATTTTTAACTTCAGGATGTTCTTATTGAGGTTGGTCAACCGTCTCATTTACAAATATCATCCCAGAGCATACTTAACTTACAAGTGGTGCTAATTACTGGTAGTCCTAGAGGCTGTTATAAATTTAAAAATGCATATATTCTGAATTCTTCTGTTTTGAAGAACAAAGTACAAATTTCCATAATAAAGCATTTCTCCCCTTGTGCCTGTGTAGGCTATTCAATGGTGTCAAATATTTTTTGACTTTGATAAAAATGTACTGAGGGTCAAGATCATCTCTTAATAGTTCACACTTCTATTTAATAACCTGCCTCAATGTCAAAAGACACCTCCATCCTATTGCAGTTCCAGGAAGTATTATGCACTGCCATCCCATCTCCGGATGCTCATCAGCCATGTCCATATTATTCCATATTCGGTCCATTCCAGAGAAAGGCTAAAGGAGACAGAGGGTACGGATCTTGTTAGGTGCAGCCTCTGACACTATCACTATCAATTGTCTTTTGCTGGGGCTGATCATCACCTCAATTATCTAGTGTCCAGCCTACCTGATAGGTTTTTGCAAACTATAACTCTTCTGTCGATGAGCATGGAATAATGACAGCCAGGGGCAAATGGACAGAATACAAAAGAGATAAACCCAGAAGTAAAATACATAAGTCTATCTCTGCAGATAGACATACAATATGTATTTGGTACCAAGCAATTCAACATAATGTATAACCAGCGGTTTCTGTGCAGACTTACTGAGATTATGCTAATATGCTAAGTAAATTAGATAGAACTGTTGGCTTAAATATTTTCCCCATTTTATCATTTCAACGGAAATATACTAAATATTTAAACATATTGTGATATGCCAAATGAACATAAATATATAGAATTTTTCCTCAAATCATTACATTTGCAATTTATAGTAAAAACAATTTTAAAGTTAAATAGGGATCCTTTATTTAGGGAAGATATATTTTTTTAAATGATTCCAATTTCAAACTGAAATCATGAATCAAGGAGAAAAGTAAAATACACTGGTAGAGTATGCTGAGGCATCATAGCACTACGTATTTTGAGCCACACACAGTTCCACATAACATGAGAAAATAGATTTTAGTACAATATTAATTGAAGTTTTGCCAGTGTGTGGTTCAGGAGGTTAATTTGAAAAGAATACATTACCAATATATTTATAGCATTTAAATAAATTAAAATTACACTTCACACATCAATAACGCAGCTGTTAAATAATATTTTTATTCTATGTAAATCCCATCCATTCATCTCAGTTGTATAATAAATGACCATAATTACGGCGCTTCATTGGGAGGAAGGTCATTGGTAATCCTGTAATTCCTCATTGGTGTAAAGAGAGAAAACAGAACTGTTTGTGATGAATGTATTCAACCTTTTGCATACTTTGGTACTTTGGACCATGCATTAAAATGCATCAGAAATTAAGTTCTTCACTTCCACAGCATTTTTAATCTGCTGTGTTGATTTTTCTTCCCCTGGTAACTAAAGCCTTCTTGAAGTGCTTCCTTGGCTATTTCTTTTTCCTTCTGGATGCAGATGTGTGTGTGAGCGTGTGTGTGTGGGAGCGTGTCACACACACACACATTCACACGTGTATACCAAAGAGCATGTCTGCCAAATTCACACTGTCCTATGTCACATAAATCCAGCTCAGAAATCTTTTCTGTAGAAATAATCTTAATTTTCAATGTTTCGTTTTACTTAGAAGGGGAAACATGGTCTTCACATTCCCCTGCACTGTGGCATTATAAACGCGAACTAAAGTTCTCAACCTCGTTTCTAGATGAGCTCTTCCCTCAGCAGATATCTATTTTCAGGTCACCAGGGAAGGCATTTAGTAAATTTTTTTTCCGTTGAAGAATCTTTAGCTATAACCTGGAAGATCTTTAGCTAACCTGGGTCGCATTCTCCTTTGATGCAAGGATGAAACCTGTTTTTCCTAGAGGAACTAAAGATACATAGAAGTTAATGTGAATGTTAAAAGTAATGGACCAGTGACAAATAAATTACGAAGAAGGTAACAAATTAAGACATTAACAAAGATAGCTATGTTTTAAATTATCTGTATCCCCTGCTTCCTTCTAACCCTAGAGACTGGTGCATTTTCTGTCCCTTCCGGGAGCACACAAGGCTTGGGCTTTGCATATGGAAATAAGGACAAATGACTGTTAATTTCTAATGAGAAAAATATCAGTGAGCACGATTCCCTGTGTGTGCCATAAGGGCTTATAATTGAAAGGTCTTTGGAAAAAAGGGTTCCAAGCAGAGGGAATTCCTTTTAATGAAGCTTGGATTTAGGCCCATTATTCTAATAAAGTGTAATCAATTGGTGCCGACAATCTGAAGGTCTAGTTCAACCTCTGATTAGATCTTGGTTGTTTTTAAGGCGACGAGCATGAGGAAGGGAAACACAAGTTAATAGGCTTTTGGGTCAGTGATCTACACTTCCTGAAGCGAGTTGGGATTTTTTTGAAGGAGGGCAATTTGGAAGCTGTCTTAGCATAAATCTAAAGCAAGGCTCTGGCTGTCCAGGGGGAACCAGGCCCTCAGCATTCCTCAAGACATGCTTCCAGCCGATTCTACTCTTAATCCAATTTACTCAGCCGAGTAAGTCCCACTGCTTCAGCTTGCCAACAAATTAAAATCCAGCTTCATAAAAACACCTTGAATTTGGAAGGTATTGGCTGGCCCACTAGACTTGAAACTTCATTTATTCTGGCTAACTTCTCAATTATCTTCCCGGCAGTGGAGATGTGTAAAAGTGCAAAAATCAATAGGGTTCTATTCCCATTCTATTGGAAAGGGAAAAATTAATGAGATAGGACACTCTCTTAATCAGAAATAAATGTTTTAATTCAGATAATGACATAGTTTTCCCTCGCTGAAGGATGACAAATGCTGGGCTGCGCCCCCAGCAGAAGCAGTTTCAATTTTATTGTAAATATAAAAGGTATTGATCGGTGAGATGTACAAACCCCATTGCTTACAAAAGCCATTCAGGGGGACTGGGAAAACTATTAAGCACTGGGTCAGAAATCAATAAACAACACTGAAATGTAGCAGAGGTCGCCCTAGGCTTTGTGGCATCTTTGAAAGCCAAGTGGCAGGAATAGTGACAGAAATGTCTCTTGTGGAGCAATGTTGGGGATGAAGAGGGTCAGATGTTTAATCTCTTCTGTGGTTTGACAGGTCCTGGGAACGGAACGAATGCAGTCTTTCATGGCTGTCTTTGATTTAAATACATGCTGATTCATCCCCTTGCTGACAACTGTATTTATTGGCTTTGGGGCGCCTACATCCATTGGCAGGGAAGAGATCAGGGTATATTCTGGAGGCAGAATGGTTGTGTTTATGCAAATGGGCCACACCTTGATTCATCCTCTTTCTTCTCATGAAAAAAACAAACACACACCTAAACTTCTTTTAAACACACCAATAGATGGGAGTACAGTCTACCAGAACAAATCTCATATTAGAGAAATTACAGGGCAGGTGATAGAGCATGAAGTATTTTTTGTAACAGCTGACTAAATGTAATATTTCTCCTTTTGGGCTTTTAATTTTAACACTTACTTTAAATTCAAATGTAGTTTAGGCTTCCTTTTCTGAAGTCCTTTATCATGGGTTAATATATCCCACAGTCTCCAGAACACCCTCCTTTCATACATATTATCTGGGGGCAAAGAGATTATAAGTTATCATTATTTTCCTCCCAACACGCCCCCCCCTTACCTCCCCCACCATGGGGTTTTGAAACTAGAAGAGTAACCCAGATTAGAGATCATCCTTACATTTTGAATAGAATTGAGTTGAATCTTTAAATAACATCAAGATAGTCATTGAACTAAAACACACATTTTATTGCTGAAAATGCCCTAGCCAAGAAATACCCAGAGTGGAGGAAAATTACATAAGGGAAGAGATTCCATGCATGTAGGTGGAATCCAATTTTTCTAATAAGACATTGATTTGAAAGGTTTAAAGCTGAGTATTGAAACTTTTAACAACATCATTGCAGAAGCAGAGACAAAGCCTCCCCTCCCCAAAAAAGCCAGAGCTGAGCCTTGTGTTACTGGAGACTCTGTTCCTCTCTTGACATGGGTATGATTATGAGATTGGTGAGGGTCAGGCTGCCCATCAGTAGGTGAAGTGTTCAGCTGCTGAGGATTTGAGTTTCATCTCACCTCAGATATTATGTCAGTTTCATGTCATTTTCATCCCTGAGAATGATTTGAGAGCGCTCCTTGTCCCCTGTTATTGCGGTCACTTGACCTCAGATGTAACTTCTGTCGAATACCATCATTTTAACAAAGTCAGGAGTTGCACATCCCTAGCCAGATCTGACCTTTCCAGACTACCGCTCCCCAATTGGCTCTGACGGCAGATTTTACTGCCCCCTCCATTCCCAACAAATGAATGTTAAGGCCTCAATGAATTGGTTCACATTGGAAGTTATAGTTTTTCATTGCCATGACCATTTTTAAAATTGGATCCCCCTCCCCTCTTTGTATTTGGCCTGTAGTATTGGTATTTTTCTTTTTGCATTTGGATGCTCAAACATAGAAAACGACTTTCTGCTTAAAAACAATATTCTGGCCCCCAAATGGCAAGTCCACGTTCATCATCTAAAACACACCTTGAATCCTTTTCTGGGAGATGTGTTCCCTATTCCCTCACAATTCCTTGCCTCTCTGTCCCTTGTCTCATGTCCTTTGAGCATTTTAAAGTTATCCTTAAATTTTTAAGAAGAAAAGTAATTGGGTCATCATGATTATAATGAGCTCTCAAACTAGAATACATGTCCTCATCTGGGCCCCTGGACTCGCCCTAATGAACTCCTGGACTCTTGTGAAAGGGAGTTCTATTCCTACAGCATATTTGATAAGAGAAGCTGCTGGCCTGAGAGAATTTGGGGAACTTAGCCCAGTATGCATAGCAGATGTGAGAAACAGAAAGGGGACCAGAACCTTTGCTTTCCAAGTTATTTCCCCTTTGCTGTCCACACCCAACACCAACGCCATCATGCCTGAAGCTTAAAGGCCCTTCTCACTCTCATACTAGGTTGGCATATTAAAAGTACCTGGCATAATGCCTGCCATCTGGAACATGGGTTGACAAACTTTGTCTGTGAAGGACCAGATAGCAAATATTTCAGGCTTCGTAAATTTCTCCGTTTCTCTCCTCCCTAACCATCACCACATTGTGTGTGTATGTGTGTGTTTACAAACCTTTAAATATGTAAAACCCATTCTTAGCTTCTGGCCTGTACAAAAAACAGGCTGTACGTGCACTTGGCCCATGGGCCATAGTTTTCTGACTGATTCCTCAACTAGAAAGTGCCAAATACATGTTTGTTGATTCTAAGATCAATGCAGGAGGGAACTCTCTACTTTAGGATCAAATAAGATGATATTAGTGAAAGTGCTTCCCACACCATAGGCGCTTGTTAAATGTTAGTAGTTACTGCCTCTGGGGACCTTAGCCCAATTGTAGAATGAAAGATGGACTAGTGAACCACTGGTCCCATATTTGAAATATACACTCACCTGAACAATAGTGTTACTTAAACCATAGTATCTGATTTTCTTAATGAACCACATGGAATTGCTGCTATTAGACCAATTTTGACATACAAAAATGGCAAATTCTATGGTTCAACCTAATATCACGGTCTTCCCAGCCCACCCAAACAGGTACATATATGTCAGGTTAAGAATCTGCTTTGAATCAGGGACTATTATTGATTGTCTTCTCATTCAAGGCAGTATCATGAAAAAACCAAGTACATTTCCCTAGGTCATGGGGTGAGCTCAGATTGGGACCTGAGGGCTGTGCCACTCACCTCCTATACCACAAAGCTGGACTCAGAATTACGGCAAGGCCACTCCTGCATCCTCCCACCCCATGTCGACTTCCCAGATCTGGCATGAATGTCTATCTATTGGTAGGTACTACAGTGAGCTTGGATGCTGGGGTGTGGAGACAGGAACCTGGGGTGCGATGGAATTGGGGATGGGTGGGAGATCAGGACAGGCTTTAAGTCCAGGGCCTTTGCATATAGCAGGCCCGTAGTCAATTTAAAGATTTGACTTCCTGAGCTGTATACTCTGGAGGAGGCCCCAGGCCCCAGGCCCCAGCCCCCCCCAATGGCTGACTGAGCCTGAATCAGATGGTCATCAGATCATCATGTCATAGATGTCATCTCACAGTCCAAATCCCCATGGTTTTAGGAATCATTCCTTCAAGACTTTGGGAACATTTTCCAGACTCTATAATTTGGGAGAATCTTGGATTTTTTAAAGAATCATAATTCAATTAATGTTTAACGGGCATCTGCTAGGTGCAGGCACTCTTGAATCCAAATTAGCGTTACACAAATTCTTCAACACAAGTGAGCTTTAACGCACTCTTTAGTGTAAGTGACAAAACACAAAAATTCCTGTTCTCTTGGGGTTTCTATTCCTAATTCCATTAGTAATGATTAGTTCTCTAGAGATAAACTGAGTGTGGAAAAGGGCAAGGGGGGGCATTAGAAGAGGCTTCTATAATCTAGCAAAACTCTGCAGGAGAGGAGGGAGCCATTATAGGTATGAGAGAGGCAGCACCGTGCTGGGGTGGGGCTGTGCCTCAGGTATTTGAGGAGTGGCAAGGAGACTGGTGTGTCACTCACAGTGAATGAGGGGACACCCCATGGGTCTCACAGGTGATTTTCTCTGAATGTGTTTCCCTTGTTCACTGCTGGGTCACTAATGCCTAACCAGGTTTGATAACTTGGACATGACAGTGGGAGGTTGCTCCATGAGATAGCACTTGTAATCTTTGTTTTCTATCCCAATGAAAAATATGTAGAAATAGCAGAATAAATGGAGCTGAGATTTACATTTCACAATTTAGATAATGAATCCCATTTTTTCCTGACAACTGTTACCTTTTTCACAATGCTGTTTCCTCTTTGAGTTGGGGGCTCCCTTTTTTTAAAGATTTTATTTATTTATCTGAGATAGAGAGAGCACGGGCAGGGGCAGGGGCAGAGGGAAAGGGAGAAGCAGGCTTCCCACTGAGCAGGGAACCCAATCCCAGGACCCTGAGATCACCACCTGAGCCGAAGGCAGACCCCTAAATGACTGAGCCACGCAGACACCCTGGGGGCTCCTTCTTTTGCATCTAATGCTCTGCTTATATTTTGGGTGGACTTCCTACCTGTTCTGCTTTCAGACCGGGTTCAGGACGAGCCTCCTCCATGATGTTTGACCTGATTCCTCCCCTCCTGAGATGAGTTTGCATTGTCATCTGCACTACACAATTTGGCACTTGGCTTACAGCTTCCTGCATCTTTCTCTGGTGGTTTCATGGGTCTCACTGTCCCCTCTCCTCAGTGACATTGTGAGCTATCTGACAGCAGGGCCAGTCTTAAGCTTCTTCTTGCACATTCCAGGAACAAACTGATAGGGCTTTCCAGAAATTGCCAATTGATTGATAATGAGACTGTGCGTGTGTGCGTGTGTGTGTGCTGGGGAAGATAGCTGAGGCATAATACTCTCTGGAATCAAGGGAACAGAATACATTAACTTTCAAGTTACCTTCTACTTCCCTAGGAGTCACTGTGTTCCATGTCTGACCCATCTTGCAGCGTAGAGAGCCTTGCTTGATCTGCTCCTTTGGGAAGGCAGTGTGGTGCCATGGAAAGCGCACTGGTTTCAGATTCGGAACCCTGGGCTCCAATCCCAGCTCCCTAATCATCTAGTTGTCCTATCTTGGGCAAATTACTTAACTTCTCTCAGCCTCTGTTTTCTCATCTGTAAAATGGGCATGTTACTTACCTCTAAAGGATGCTGCAAGAATTAAGAAGGTAATGTTTACAGTGCAGTGCCTGGCACATTGTAGGTACTCCACCAGTCATAGGATTGCTATTGAAACAGCGAAAACAGAAACCATAGCAAAGTTTAAAACACTTAATGTGCATATGACTTTTTGCTCCTTGACACTTTATCTTCCTAAGAAGATAAATTAGGGGTTAGTATTAGCCATCTAGAAATTTCCTTAAGTGAACTTCTGGAAGCCAGTTGGGAGGGTGGGGTGATGCCCTGGAAGCAGAAGATCAGCCTGGGTAAAGCACAGTTTAAGAAAACTGTGTGAATTTGGGCCACTAGCAGTTGATTAGGGTCAGGAGTGAGGCTGGAGGAGTGGATAGCAGCTGCATGCTCAAGGGCCTCCAGGTCTCTACTAAAGAGATGGGATCCTACTTACTGGGTGATGGGGAGGCATTGAAGGAGTGTGGTAGCTACCTGCATTTATGACTTTCCCACCAACTTCTTTCTTTTTAAGATTTTATTTATTTATTTGAAAGAGAGACAGAGAGAAGGAGTTGGGGGAGGGACACAGGGAGAGGGAGAAGCAGACTCTCTGCTGAGCAGGGAGCCCGACGTTGGGCTCCATCCCGGGACTCCAGGATCATGACCTGAGCTGAAGGCAGACACTTAACTGACTGAACCACCCAGGTGCCCCTTCTTTTGTATTTTTATATCACACAGTAATAAACTGATGTGATCACACTTTTAGAGGAGGTCGGAGAACACACATATGATATTGACTGTTATTAATGTGGGGAGGATTTATACAAAAGCAACAACATAATTTTAGTATTCATGTTTTTGGTATAACGTTATATTTTAGGGATGCCTTGGGGGCACAGTCGGTTAGGCATCTGACTCTTGGTTTCAGCTCAGTTTATGATCTCAGGGTTGTGAGATCCAGCCCCGCATAGGTTCCACGTTCAGTGCAGTCTGCTTGTCCCTCCCCCTCTGCCCCTACCCCTGCTCATGCTGGCTCTCTCAAATAAATAAATAAAATCTTTAAAAATATTATGTTTTAAATTTCATGGAATCATATAATAGAATGCTAGAGATGAAAAAGGATTAGTCAGTATTCACTCTCCCACACCATTAAGTTTCTGATGGGGAAACTGAGGCCCAGGAAATTCACCTTGCCCTAGGTAAATTCACAGTCCAAGGACATTACAGAAAGCTTTGTAGTTGCTCTTTATTATGCACTTTTTCTGTTCTAGAAATTGTGCTGGGCACTGCATCTGTACGGCCCTTCACACGCATAACAGTCTGTACAAAAGAGGTCATATCACCCATTATACAGATATGTAAACTGAGGTGCAGATACTTGAAGAGCACACAGCTAGTTAAGTGGTGATTCGAATTCACTTTTATCTGGATCCAAAGTTGGAGTTCTTCTCACCATCCCACATGGCATCAGCACTGGGAATAGGGCCTGAAGCCGGGGCTCCTTCTTCCCAGCCTCATTTCACACTTGGTTCTCTAAAGTCATTTCCCGGTTTAAGCCAGGCCAGCACTGACTTGGCTACAAATTGATGTTGGTCCACAAATAATTGCTTATATAGTCTTCACCTTTGGTAGGATGTTGATGTTTCAAGTTTCTACTAAGGAAGAGTCCTGTGCCGAAGGCATTGCTTGTGCAGGGATTTTATTGCCGTGTTCTTGATTTCATCACAGGGCACCCTCATTATAAGGAACCCTGGGAGAAATTCCTGTCTGGTCTCAGATCAGGATTAATAGGGTTTTTCCTGAGTATTTGACCTGTAAGTACGCTGTCTCATGGATATTGTAAATTGTATGATGGATCGGGTTTCCCTTTTTAGCACTTGTTGCTAGAATGCTCAGACCCGAATGTGAATCCCATCCATAGTGAGTATACAGAAGAACTTCACAGTATGCATTGCTGTGTGACAGTCTCATTCCTGGCTTGGTTTTAGGGTCCAAATCGTACTTCTTTTTTCTCATCTATTTATAATCTGTTTTTCCCTGATCTAATGGATACACTCTTACAAGGAACCTTAAATTGTCTTCAGAACAAGGTAAAGCGTAAATAAACTAAATAAAATTTAACTCTGTATTGAATCTCCAAACCTTGTTGTAAAACCCAGTAGCAAACTCGACCTGCAAAACGTTGCTGTCAGTCCTGGTGAGAGAAAAAAGCTTAGAAGTTGTAAACTCCTTATACGGAGCGATCACGCCCTGGGAACGCACCGCAGGACCCGGGTGGGGGCATCCAGGAGATGGAACGGTTCCCTACCGTCCCGTCCAAATGACCTAGGGCGCTGTATCCGTCCTACCTAATTAAGGAGTGCCTGAAAGCAGGGCCTTTTTCTTGATTTACAAACCCTCATCATCATCATTTATAGTGCCCTGATATGTGAAGGCAGGGAGGAGAGACACTTAAGGGAAGATGGGTATTTCCTTAGATGACATTGGTGGGGGCAAGTGTCACCTTCACACAAGCACCTTCACTGTGATGGCTTGTTAAGGGTTCGGCAGCAGTGGATGGAACATGCTGTGCTTATTGACAAGGCACTGCGCTATTATCCATATTGGTACAGGAATTCAAGGACGGGGCACAGATCAAGCGAGCCCGGTAGTACATCTTCCACACTTGCTAAAAGACACTTGGTGATTTTCATGCACATGAAACGAGGGAAATGCAACTTTATTCATGTATTCATTCACTCATTCATTTGTTCATTCATTCATTCACTTGACAAACGTTTACTGATATAGCTCTTTGCTGGACTCTGGAGATAAAAGAACAAGCAAAGCGACATGGTCCCTGCCCTCCCGCAAGCTGTTTTGGGTAGATGTGAAAGATATGGCTATCTGGAAGAAAAAATTATTCCAGAAACATAAAAGAGAAGAATATCATCTTGGTTTTTAAAAAGGGAAAGGGTAAACATTTTGAAATGTGGTTGCCCTGTTTTCCACTGGCTTGAAGATTACTTGAGAGACAGAGAAGGGACGAGAGAGAGAGAGAGAGACAGACAGACAGACAGACTGACAGACTTTCTCCTCAGGGTAGACAAACCACAGGTAGCATTTTAGAAGCGAGAAAGAAACTGACTTTTTCCACAGAGGTCTCATGCTCCCTGGCTGAGTGGGATAAAAAAGAAGAGGGTCAGCCTTCTTCTAGCTTTTCCCACCAATATTCAAAGTCTTGGTAATTGGTCTCTACCACTCTTGGCAACAGAACCCCAGAACTCACTGTCAACAGAAACACCTGAAGTTGGTCAGACAGCCATATCTCATTCCATCCTCCTCTTTGAGGCAGCCAGTCCCTAAGATCAAGCATCACAACTACTAATATCATTATTCCCCAACCAACTTGAACTTTTTGACCCCCTCTCCCCGTACCCCATATCAGCACTTGTGTGATATATTGAGCAAAACCATACTCAGGGGCAGTGGTGCACTTCTACTCTCCTTCAGGTGGGCTCCTAGTTGTAATCACAACTTCTTTGCCTGTTGGAGTGGGTTGAATGGTGGCCCCCAAAAGATTTGTCTACCTGGACTCTATGAAGGCAAACTTATTCAGGAGAAGAGTCTTGCAATTGTAATTAATTTATAAATCTCAAGTGACATCATCCTGGATTATTTGGTTGGGCCCTAAATCCAACACAAATATCCTTAATTAGAGAAAGGTGGAAGAGAGACCTGGGACACACAGAGGAGAAGACCATGTGAAGATAGAGCTAGACATTGGAATTATGCAGCCACAAGCCAAGGAACGCTTGGAGCCACCAGAAGGTGGAAGAGGCAGGGAAGAGTTCACCCCTAAAGACTTCAGAAAGAGTAATACTCTGCCAACACTTTGATTTCAAATTTCTGGCCTTCAGAACTGTGAGAGAATAAATTCCTGTTGTTTTAAGCCATGAAGTTTGTAGTAATTTGTTAAAGCAGCCCCAGGAAATGAATAAATCTATCATTTCTTCTACTTCCAAACCTCACTTAAACCAGAACTTTTAAACCCCTTTCTTCACCCAGTTCCTTCTCCTGACTCTGAATCCATCCCCACCCAGCCCTCAGCCTCCAGCCTAGACACCTAACCTTGCCCATACTCCAGATTCTCATTCATGCTTCAGACAGGTGTCAACACCAAACCCAGGCCACCACCCCTCCCTGTCTCCCTCCGTTCTTGCTGTCCTGCTAGAAAGATAAAGAACTATGAAGATTTGCCCTCTCTCAGTTCATAATGTTAAAGTTCAATTTACTGCTCAAGATTAAGAATATCCCTCCTTCATCTGTTCCAGTCTGAAACTCCCTGACTTCATCTTACATGAGAAGACTAAGCCTACGTGGTACATGTTCTAGAACATTCCCATATCTCACAACAAAATCTCTCTCCTGTTTAGCTTCATTTTCAAGGGAGATTTCTCTCAGTGGAAAAGAACTATTTGCTTGACCCTGATGGCCCATTTACCCACTATTTTGAGTCTTTTCTTCCTTCCCGCAGAATTTCTCAGGTGAGCAATTTATGCCAACTACCTCCATTTTTAATCTTTACCTGCAGCTTCCATAACCCTCTGAACCCTGTTTTTTTTTCTTTATTGACAGCTGTGATGTATTGCAGAAGAAAATTTACTTTTTCTTATCCTAATTTATCTTAACTTTTCAGATAATACTGTTATTCTTTTTGACTCTCTTTCCGTCAGTGACTTCTGGGCCCCTGTGCTATTCTGAATTGCCTTTCTTTTTTCTGTGTCTCCGACCACCCTTTCTTTTGTTGGTTCTTCCCTCTCCTCATGCCTCCAAGGCTGTGTCATTCTCTTTCTTTTCTATCTTAATGCAACTCCTCAGAAAGCTCAACATTTTTATGATTACACTGATCACCTCATTACTTATTATTCCTAAATTTAGATCTTCTGTTCTTTCCTCACACTCCAATGCTGATCCGTGTCATTGCCAACTAGACATTTTTTACACAGATGTCTCACCACCTGTCTTACCACCATCTCAGACTCAAGATGTCCCAAACCAAATCAACGTCTCCATCCGATCTCTCCATCTCAGACAAGTTCTATCACCCAGCGTTTTCTCCATCACCCTTGAATTTACTCAGATACCATGTTTTGCCAGCCTTTCCAATAAAGTCTTGCTCATATAATCTCTCTTCAAAAAAAAAAAATAATTGTATGTCTGCAAGTCTATTCCAGACCTTCATCACTACCCATGCCTCATGATGCATGGCACTATTTAAATGTGTCCCCACCCAGTAAACTATGATTTGCTCCAGGGTGGACATATCCCATTCATTTTGAACCTCTGATGCCTAACACAGGAGCCAGCACATCGAGGCTCATGAAATGTTGTTTGGATGGAGAAATGAATGGATAGATCATTCCCTCAGTCCCTTAGCCCCAGTCCCTACCTCCCACAGACTACCTTGTGATCCCCGGGATGATACATTCTTATTCTTGAATCTTCTATTCTTTTAACTATTGTTGTCACTGTAACTATCTTACAGATGATGAAACGGAAGCTTACTCAGGTTAAGGAGCTCACTCAAGGTCCCACAGTGAGAAAATGGCAGCATCTGGGATTCTGTGTTTTTTTCATTTGATACCGCTGCCACCTTTGGGACAGTCATGGGAAATTATGTTGGATAGGAAAAGGCCAAATTACACAGGACTTTGCAAGCCAGCCAAGAAAGTTTGGACTTGACCCAGTTAGAACTAGTCTTCAAAATATAGATAATAATACATACATCTTAGGGTTATTTGAAAAATCAAAAGATCCAACATATATAAAGCACCTGCCCTATTGTAGGTTCTCAAAAGTGGTAACAACTGCTATTATTTTGAAGTTTTTGTTTGTGTATGGCTTTTTTACCAGCTAGATTTAAAGCTGCTTGAGGGTACTGGTCATAGTTGGTGTTTTTCTTATTCCCTCCTTCTTTTTAAAGATCTGTGTTATTTGCAATGGCTAAGAGTGTGGGCCCGGAGTCCGTCAGGCACAGCGTGGGTGCTTCTCTACCATCCTGCCAGCTGTGAGAATGTGGGCAAGTCTCTGGACCTCTCTGCACCCCACTTTCCTCACTAGTCCCTTTAGTTTAATAATGGGAACCTGCCCAATGGATGATTGTCAGGATTGAATGAAATATTATATATAATGTAGCTTGGTGCCTGCCACAAAGCAATTTTTAATAACTAGTAATATTATCACTACTCCTATATTTACTTTTGTGATATTTTTGCTTGGTGAGAAATTTCTCTTAGAAGTCAGTGTTAGGAGTAGCCTAGTTTCTCTTGAGGAATTGCTGTTTCTTATAGTCATACAAATGACACCAAGTTTCTCTGGCTGCCAGGAAGCTCAAAATCAAACCTGAGATTTAACCATGGCAGCTATGAGGACCCTACTGGTTTTTTAATGTATTTGATTTCTCCTTTTTCTAGTTCTTTTTCTTACTTCCATCTTCATTTCTCCATTTTACTGTTCTTATAAACTGTCTCAAATCACTTCTCTTTAGATCATAGTTTTTCACCCTCTTCTTGGTCATAGTTTCTTGATTGAACCTGTCTTTAGAAAAATCTACATAGAAACCTACCCTCCCCATCCTCTCCCACAGTTTTGCATCCAATTTTAGGACATTGCTGGACTTCTTGAAGCCTACCCAGAATAAGAGCCCCTAATGTGGATTATAATTAGATAAACTAAAAGGGGGCAGGTGGGGCTGGAGTTGGGGTGATTAAGAGAAACTATCCCAGAATCTTAGCACTGGAAGAAGCCTGTGAGACCATCTAAAGAGACTTCCCCCAGTGCTGGAGTCCCTGCTCTGATCTACCTTCTGCTAAGTAGGTAACAGGCCTCTGCTCAACCCATCGCACCTGGGGGAGTCTCCTTGCTCACACACAGATCAGCCCATCACAGCGTGACAGCCCTCACTGGTGAGATGCTTCTCCCTCATCTACTGGAATCAGTCACCTTGTGTGTAAATTTGTAAGTACCTCTTCAGCTTTTGGAAGACTGTTCTCATGGCTGCTAGGGCCTTTGCCTCTCTAGATGGGAACAGCCACATTTCCTTCAGCCCCTTCTTCCCTGACAGGGTGTCATGGCTCTTGACAGAGTCTGTTTAGTCTGTCCCTTCTGTGTCATCTGCCCAGCCTGACACCTGCTTTCCAAAGCTGTCCTCCAACTCATGGAAATTGCACTTAGGAGTCCTATTTACACTGTATGGCTCCACCCCCTGGCCCATAGCTGATGGAACCCAGTAGAACCCTGCACTAAGAGGCCAGTTGTATTTTCTCCTCCGGATATTTGGAATTGGATTCGGGGTCATTAGTTAGTTTCTGCTGGTCTTTTGAACTGGGGATAAGTAATCCTTGTGGCTGTAGGAACAGCTATCTGCATAGAGGAGAGAGAGCAAAGAATAAAGCAAGTGCTGAGGGGGTAGCAGAGGAGAGAGTACAGGTGGTCTGGGAAGGGACAGAGACAAAAAGGGTAATTGCTGGTTCTGGCCCACTCTCCAGTTCCTAGTTTCACTTTCAACCTTGGCTGCCCTCTTGGATTCCATGAAATATCCTGTTACCTTGTAACAAATACACCTTTCTGGTTTAAACCTGTTGAGGTGACTTCTGTTAAATACAAACGCAGTCAGTCCCCTCTCACCTGCTGTCACAGCCCTTTCCTTCTCCTGCTCTCTGCTCGTCTCTCCATAATTCTTGTGTTCTCATGGTCTTTGTTTCTATGCCTTGAGACTGTCCACATTTGCTTTGCTGCAGATCAAATCTCCCCAGAAATTTAACCCTGAAGCTCTGCTTCTCCTTTGGGTATGGAAGCCTGGCAACTCATCCCAACCTCACATTTTACGAGGCAAAAAATTTCCTTCTCTTCCTTTAAAATATCCCTTGCTGGACAATCACTCAGGCCTGACATTTGTCATGGTCTCTGGCTTCTGATTCTCCGTAGGGAATTTCAAGATCCCTAAATTTTGTGATCTTCTCTCTAACCATGGCCTCAAGATCTGCCTTCTTCCTCTTTTTTAAAGATTGTATTTATTTATTTGTGAGAGAGAGAGAGAGAGAGAGAGAGAAGCAGACTCCCCACTGAGCAGGAAGCCCAATGTGGGGCTCGATCCCAGGACCCAGAGATCATGACCTGGGCCAAAGGCAGACATTTAACCGACTAAGCCACCCAGGTGCCCCTGCCTTCTTTCTCTTAATTGCCGTAGCTAAATTATCACATTTGCATACTGGAATGTTGTCCTTACTAGGCTCTTGGCTGCCAGCTTTCTCTACTTTCTTTCACTTTAAAATGCTTACAAAAAATGATACTTCTAAATGAGATGTGGCATGGGCAGCTTAAGTCCAACAAAGACACATTCAATGATATTCACCCAGCTATTGCCACTTTAAGCTGCTCAGGGGGTATTTGTGCTTTGATGACGCTTATGATTAGACATAGTGGAATAATCACTATGAACTCCCCTGGTCAACCACCTTCAATTCCTCCCCGTTTCCCTCAGGATAAAGTCCTAGTTCCTTAAGCCTGACAGTCAAAGTTTTCTACACTCTGTTCTCTACCAACATTTTCTTTTTAGCCCCAACTCTGCTATAGGATCCACTTCTCAAGCCAGGTTGTCTACTCATTATTTCCCAAACTCACTGTGGGCTCTGCATTCATTTATTCATACAACCCACACTAGTGTCTGTTGTACCAGACCCTGGGGATAAAACAGTGAACAAGACAGACACAGTCTGCTATTGAACATTTTTTCACTCCATGCTAGTCTGGCCCCATTCCTTTCGTACTAAATTCTACTTATCCTTCAAGGTCCTACTAAAATCTACCTCTTCCCCAATCATGTCTGTCTGAAATGACCTCTCAGTCTTAAACTCCTGTTTACATTTTTATTTGTCCTCTGAAGTTACTTATTACTTAACACCTGGATTTGCAACTGCACCCTGGGTCTCCTGTGCTGGATATAAGCTCCTGGAGAATCAGCACCTTCTGCTGCTTCGTTCATCCCAGGGGGCCATACACAGAGTATTAGCTCAATAAATGCTTTGGATTTATTCCTGTAGCTCGGGCTCAAATTTCCTTACAACAACTACAAATAAATGTGAATATGCCTCTCCAGTGGACTTATATAAGACCTGGTATTTCCATTGGTTCAGCATTCTTATTCTCAGCCAGGTCACACAAGCTACAACACGGATGAAACTAGAAGACATGATGCCGAGTGAGTTGAGTGGTCACAAAAGGACCAGTACTGTAGGATTCCACTTACATGATGTACCTAGTATAGTCAAGTTCACAGAGCCAGGAAGTAGTATGGTGGTTGCCAGAGGCTGGAGTAAGGAGGAAGTGAGGAGCCAGTGTGTAATAGAAACGGAGTTTCAGTTTGGGAAGAGGAAAAAGTTCTGGAGATGGATGGTGATTGATGGTCACACAACAATACAAATGTACCTACTGCTGCTGAATTACACACTTAAAAATGGTTAAATGGTAATTTTATGTTACTCTTATTTTACCAAAATTTAAAAAACAAACAAAACAAACCCACCAGTTCCCAAGTTGCGTGTGGCGGTAGTCAGGGTCTGCCCACACTGGGCTCCTCAAAACACCTCCCGTTTCCAGCTCACTTGGTAGCAGGATAAATACTTGTGGGAGTGAAGTGAATGGCATTATTTCCTTGGAATTGAGAAGGAAAATTAGAAGGGGAATCTTTGAAAATGCTTTAAACACTTCTCACGTTTCACCTTGCTACTGTCTCTTCAGGATGTGAGTGGAAAAAAGTGTCAAACCTGAAAGCCAACAAGAGAAGGCGTTTTCTGGGCTCAGATGAAGAAATCTGCAAAATTAGGAAATAATGTTTGTGCCATTTCTGGAGGCCCTGGACAGGCTCGGTTCACCTCCAAGTGATTTACCTGTGGCTCTCGATGATTATTTACTTGGCTATTCAGTTCAAGACAATCACAGGAATGTACGGCCCATAAATTAGAATAGCTATGAAACACAGGCTGCCTTTATGTAGAAACATAACTTTTGCAGGTTTTTTTTTTTTTTTTTTTTTTTTTACAAAGGGACAGTACATTTAATATACAGGCTCAGAGTGATCACTCTGTTCTTACTGCCTCCTTTTTAATATCAGAGTTCAGCTCAGATTTCTTGCCTGTCCTAGGTCTTTGCCCTTGTGGCTGACTACAGGCCCAGGAGACACATACTCCCCCCAAATGCTCCCTGACTGAGCCCCACTGGGGATCAGTGAGGCTTCTTCCACCACCTCCATCTCCTCTGGCTGCCTCAGTGTTGGGGATGGTGGGGGCTTTTCATAGCAGGTGAACACGGAAGTGGGGTCAACTATGTGGAAGGGGAAGAGAGCATGGGTCTTGAAGGTGGGCCAAGCAGCTCTGGACTCAGGTTCCACCACACACCAACACTGACCCCCCAGCAGATGACTTCATCACACCCATCTGTAAAATGGGGCTAACACTATCCCTCTAGTTGACTTACGGTGAGGAATAGAGATAACGAACAAGGGCATAGGGCCTGACATTCAATAAACAGTTGTAAAGATATAAAGATTCTAGCTCTTGAGTAGTCTGCATTTTGGGAAGAGTGGAAAAGGCTCAAACTGAGCATGGGCAATGAATCAGATGAGAGGAGGGTTGAGGGGACACTGATAGCTAGTGAGGGAGGAGGAAAGTTGGGGGTCTGACAGAGTCAGGAGCATAGACCACTGTAGTAGACAATAGGCTGCCTACAAGTGAGTTTGAGGAGGGTCCAAGGGTCCATCTGAGATCCAGGCTGGCACTGATTAACGAAGAAGCAAGACTTTTAAAACTAGGAAGCATGACATGCCAGCTAGAGGCAGGCATCTAAGGGGGAGAGGGCACCAGAGCACTGCCTTTGGAGCCACACTGCCAGGATTTGACCCCGGCCCTGCCTTTACTAGCTGTTCAATTTTGGCCCAGTTACTTAACCTCTCTGTGCTTTCATGCCTTCCTCTAGAAAATGGAGGTAGTAACAGTATCTACCTCACTTGTAAGGTTGTTATGAGAATTAAATAAAATTAATATGCATAAAGCTCTTAAAATAGTTCCTCACATACAGTAAGCCTGAAAAAAGGTGCTACTTTTAACATGATTCACTCCTTTCAACAAATGTGTATAGGGTGGGCACTGTGCTAGGAGCTGGCAGAGCGCCTGTGAAGTGGTTTTTAGTATATGTGCTGCCTGTGAAGTGGTTTACACAGAACCTTCCCTCATGGAATGGAAAGCCTGGCCCCTAAGGATCCCTTCTTGCTCCTTGCCAATACGAGCCAATAGCTCAGCTAAAATAAGGTTTTGATGTTCCTTCTCAGGGTGGTGATAGGGACTACAGGCCTTTTCTCTGGTTTCATTTATTTCTTGCCATACCTGCTCCTCCGGACTGTAGGTAATTGAGAATTGTTGGGACATTCTATAAAAGGCTTACAGAATTGAGGGTACTCAATCAATGCTGAATAATAACAAGAGAAATGTATAATGTATAAACAGATTATGTTGGGGTCTTGACGTTCCTTCATCTCATTAATATATATGGGAGCACACTTCCTCCGCTTTGCTCCCTGATGCAGCCTGTCCTCCAGTCAGCAAGGAGGAGGCAGGCTCCACAGAGTCCCTCTTGAGGCCTGGCAAGGCTCAGGATGCCTGCTCAGGATCCAAGCATGTATCTTCTTCATGATTGTTAGCGGT